>NC_140004.1:23684425-23816124 GCF_964263955.1 Coregonus lavaretus | reverse complement strand
ACGAAGAAGAAACCTGTTGGACCAAGAAACACGAGCAATGGACATTAGACCGGTGGAAATGTGTCCTTTGGTCTGGAGTCCAAATTGGAGATTTTTGGTTCCAACCGCCGTGTCTTTGTGAGACGCGGTGTGGGTGAACGGATGATCTCTGCATGTGTAGTTCCCACCGTATAGCATGGAGGAGGAGGTGTTATGGTGTGGGGGTGCTTTGCTGGTGACACTGTCTGTGATTTATTTAGAATTCAAGGCACACTTAAGCAACATGGCTACCACAGCATTCTACAGCGATACGCCATCCCATCTGGTTTGGGCTTAGTGGGACTATCATTTGTTTTTCAACAGGACAATGACCCAACACACCTCCAGGCTGTGTAAGGGCTGTTACCAAGAAGGAGAGTGATGGAGTGCTGCATCAGATGACCTGGCCTCCACAATCCCCCGACCTCAACCAAATTGAGATGGTTTGGGATGATTCAGACCGCAGAGTGAAGGAAAAGCAACCAACAAGTGCTCAGCATTTGTGGGAACTCCTTCAAGACTGTTGGAAAAGCATTCCAGGTGAAGCTGGTTGAGAGAATGCCAAGAGTGTGCAAAGCTGTTATCAAGGCAAAGGGTGGCTATTTGAAGAATCTCAAATATAACATATATTTTGATTTGTTTAACACTTTTTTGTTTACTACATGATTCCATATGTGTTATTGTATAGTTTTGATGTCTTCACTATTATTCTACAATGCAGAAAATAGTAAAAATAAAGAAAAACCCTTGAATGAGTATGTGTTCTAAAACTTTTGACCGGTAGTGTAGATGAGATGATTATTCATGAGGAAGCAGGGAGGGTGGTACTGCTGGTGGTACAGCTATAGGACCTTGGTAAATACCCTGACCCACTTCAGGGCTGATTTGCATAGTGCAATATGACCCAGTATGCAGTATTACAGCAATTAACATTCATACAGCATCCGTACTGTTTGAATGAGATGACTTGACCCCATGTTCCTCTTTATCCAGGTTTAAACCCAAATGGTTTTTAACACCCTCACTCTGTTCCGCCTTGTTCTCTGTGGCGGAGAGATTTTACCTGCCGACACTCAATCAGATTTGTGAGAATACATGGTGTCATTTTGTCACTGCTGGAGAGGATATGGGATTGGGTAATGGGTAATGGGTTTGATGTTTTACAGCTCATAACTTCTATCAGAGAGGGTGAACGTAGCCCAGGGGAAAAGACATGATGAGAGTTGTTTCAGGCATCGTACATGTGCAACTGTCATGGTGTGACAATGTCAGATAAAAGTCATGTTAATCATGGGTTATATTGGTTCATAAATGGGCTTATACACTGAGTGTACAAAACATTAAGAACACCTTCCTAATATTCAGAACAGCCTCAGTTCGTCGGGGCATGGACTCTACAAGGTGTCGAAAGCGTTCCATAGGGATGCTGGCCCATGTTGACTACAATGCTTCCCATAGTTGTGTCAAGTTGGCTGGATGACCTTTGGGTGGTGGATCATTCTTGATACACACAGGAAACTGTTGAGCGTGAAAAACCCAGCAGCGTTTCAGTTCCTGACACAAACCGGTGCGCCTGGCACCAACTACCATACCCCGTTCAAAGACACTTACATCTTTTGTCTTGACCATTCACCCTATGAATGGCACACATACAGTGAGGGAAAAAAGTATTTGATCCCCTGCTGATTTTGTACGTTTGCCCACTGACAAAGACATGATCAGTCTATAATTTTAATGGTAGGTTTATTTGAACAGTGAGAGACAGAATAACAACCAAAAAATCCAGAAAAACGCATGTCAAAAATGTTATAAATTGATTTGCATTTTAATGAGGGAAATAAGTATTTGACCCCTCTGCAAAACATGACTTAGTACTTGGTGGCAAAACCCTTGTTGGCAATCACAGAGATCAGACTTTTCTTGTAGTTGGCCACCAGGTTTGCACACATCTCAGGAGGGATTTTGTCCCACTCCTCTTTGCAGATCTTCTCCAAGTCATTAAGGTTTCGAGCCTGACGTTTGGCAACTCGAACCTTCAAGTCCCTCCACAGATTATCTATGGGATTAAGGTCTGGAGACTGGCTAGGCCACTCCAGGACCTTAATATGCTTCTTCTTGAGCCACTCCTTTGTTGCCTTGGCCGTGTGTTTTGGGTCATTGTCATGCTGGAATACCCATCCACGACCCATTTTCAATGCCCTGGCTGAGGGAAGGAGGTTCTCACCCAAGATTTGACGGTACATGGCCCCGTCCATTCTCCCTTTGATGCGGTGAAGTTGTCCTGTCCCCTTAGCAGAAAAACACCCCCAAAGCATAATGTTTCCACCTCCATGTTTGACAGTGTGGATGGTGTTCTTGGGGTCATAGGCAGCATTCCTCCTCCTCCAAACACGGCGAGTTGAGTTGATGCCAAAGAGCTCCATTTTGGTCTCATCTGACCACAACACTTTCACCCAGTTCTCCTCTGAATCATTCAGATGTTCATTGGCAAACTTCAGTGCTTTCTTGAGCAGGGGGACCTTGCAGGCGCTGCAGGATTTCAGTCCTTCACGGCGTAGTGTGTTACCAATTGTTTTCTTGGTGACTATGGTCCCAGCTGCCTTGAGATCATTGACAAGATCCTCCCATGTAGTTCTGGGCTGATTCCTCACCATTCTCATGATCATTGCAACTCCACGAGGTGAGATCTTGCATGGAGCCCCAGGCCGAGGGAGATTGACAGTTCTTTTGTGTTTCTTCCATTTGCGAATAATCGCACCAACTGTTGTCACCTTCTCACCAAGCTGCTTGGCGATGGTCTTGTAGCCCATTCCAACCTTGTGTAGGTCTACAATCTTGTCCCTGACATCCTTGGAGAGCTCTTTGGTCTTGGCCATGGTGGAGAGTTTGGAATCTGATTGATTGATTGCTTCTGTGGACAGATGTCTTTTATACAGATAGCAAACTGAGATTAGGAGCACTCCCTTTAAGAGTGTGCTCCTAATCTCAGCTCATTACCTGTATAAAAGACACCTGGGAGCCAGAAATCCTTCTGATTGAGAGGGGGTCAAATACTTATTTCCCTCATTAAAATGCAAATCAATTTATAAAAAAAATGTACATGTGTTTTTCTGGATTTTTTTGTTGTTATTCTGTCTCTCACTGTTCAAATAAACCTACCATTAAAATTATAGACTGATCATTTCTTTGTCAGTGGGCAAACGTACAAAATCAGCAGGGGATCAAATACTTTTTTCCCTCACTGTACACAATCCATGTCTCAATTGTCTCAAGGCTTAAAAATCCTTCTTTATCCTATCTCCTTCCCTTCATCTACACTGATTGAAGTGGATTTAACAAGTTACATTGATAAGGGATCATAGCTTTCACCTGGATTCACCTGGTCAGTCTATGTCATGGAAAGATACTTAATGTTTTGTACACTCAGTGTAAATGTCCTAGACCCCTATTTTTGATATTAGCTTTACAGCATGTAGGTAGGACATTGCGGACACAGCACTTTTGGGATTGTTTTCTTTTAATCTGTGCAGGGTGAGGTTAGGCCGGTGGGGAGGCAGTGTGAGAAATTAGTTTCCCTCTTAAAGGGATGTCTGTGTGCCCAGCGATCAGCCTGCAGCCCTATCAGCAGAATCAGCCAGCCCAGCCTGGACTACCAGCGCTAAGGATGCACAACCACACTCTGCTCTCCCTCTGCTCTCCCTCTGCTCTCCCTCTGCTCTCCCTCTGCTCTCTCTCTGTTTCTCTCTCTTTCTCTCTCTCTCTGTTTCTCTCTCTTTCTCTCTCTCCATTCTCTCTCTCTCTCTTTCTCTCTCTCCATTTTCTCTCTCTCTGTTTCTCTCTCTTTCTCTCTCTCTCTCCATTCTCTCTCTCTCCATTCTCTCTCTCACCCTCTCACCTCTCGTCTGACATACTTTACTGGCTGACCTTGGGGATAGACCTGGCTAGCTGTAACCACTTCACCATTCATTCATTTTCACACACACACACACACACACACACACACACACACACACACACACACACACACATGCCTGATTCATTCCGCTTCCATCCATTCCATATGCCAGTCCCAGGGCAGCAGCTATCTGAATGGTTGGTGTGCGTAGTTTAGTGTCAATGCTGGCCTCTTACAGACTGGATTTGGAGGTGAAACATTCTCAGTCATCTTAAAGGCCTGCCAACCGAGGAGGAATAGGAAATCAATACCAACTCCCATGAATCAGCACTCCTGGCTGGCCTGGCATGCTAGTGTGCAGCATAGCACAGCACAGCACAGCCTCCGCCCACACTTTGTCTGCCCTCCCACCTCTCCCCCTCCCTCTCCCTCTCCTTCTCCCTCTCCAGCCTAATAGTGTCTGGGACTGAACAGAGAAAATAAGTCTTGAGAAACAGGAATATAGGGCTCAGGGAGACATTGTGTTCTGTGGACACACTGTTTCCCTAGAAGACATTGTGTGTCTGGGAAGCTCAGGCGATGGCTTAGCATCTTGAGTCCCCTCTCTCTTCTCTGGGTGGATGAGATGAGATGAGAGGGGAGGGTGGTTGTGTTGAATATCAGAGCTGTGTTTAAGAGAGGGAGCTGAGGGAGCTGTGCTGATATCAAATATAATTTACACTGAAGAGGGCTTCTGCCATCTAGTGTCTTCTTTCTGCTACTGCATGTCTCTGGCTGAGCTCTTATCTCTCTACCTTTGAGTCACTCATGGAGTGAACAGTGAACAGAGGGTGTACGATACAGTAACTGATGGTTATCTGTGGTTGTGTTATTTGTCCTGCAGCTCTACCGAGCATCTGCGTTGTTTGAGACCATTCGTCATGAGGCCCAGCACAGCACCGACTACAAACTGTCTCTGTTTGACCTGCAGACCTCCTCCTACCAGGCACTCCAGAGGGTCCTTGTCAGCCTAGGTATTGTTACGTGCTCCATTGCCCGCATTCCGTTCTCACCATCTTTCCCTCTTCCTTTCTTTCTTTCTTTTTGTCTGCTATTCTCTTACTTTCTTTTCATGTTCGTGCCTATCTTTACCTATTTCAAAAAAAATATTTACACTACTACACATTTGAACATATTGGCTCGCTGATAGCTAGAAAAACGAGCGTTGACCTTTGACCCTCTGCTATCCAGGCCACCATGACGAGGCATTGGCGGTGGCAGAGCGGGGTCGGACGCGGGCCTTTGCTGACCTGCTGGTGGAGAGGCAGACAGGCCAGCAGGACTCAGATCCCTACACCCCAGTCACAGTGGAGCACATCCTGGACACGGTGAACAGCCAGAGGGCCCTGGTGCTCTACTTCTCCATGGCTGCTGGGTACCTGTACAGCTGGCTCCTGGCTCCAGGAGCAGGTAAGACCTGGGGGAGAGGGAGGTGGAGACCTGGGGGAGAGGGAGGTGGAGATCAACTAACTCAGTTGCTCTGTGTGCTGATACAATGAGCTGTAAGGGTAAGGTACTATGTAAATCTGTACGAATCTATTATGCCATATTATACAACACATTATACAGACACAAAACACACACATACACACTCACTCAATCAGTGGATTTCATCTTGATTGTGCTTTGTTTAGCTGTGAGTCCTGGAGGGCATGGCTTGTGTTCAGAGGCGAGGGTAAGAAATCCCACTTTAACACAAGGCGGCAGTGCCACCTGCCACTCCACTGCTGGCAATGCCACCCCGCCTCGCCTCTCACCCCCCAGGGCACCTGCCAATGAACCATGGTAACCGAGAATGACAAAGCCAAACATCACTTGCACAATGAATCAACATCCGCACACACAAGTCAACAGGGAAACACACACACCTACTCTTGTGCGCGCACACACATAATCTCTCACACAAACAAGCTTTGTGCGTTTGCTTGTGCTGCCTTTAATATTGAGTAGGCTACTCCATAGCCTTTCTCTCTCACCAAAGAAAATAGCGGGGGCTTTGAAGCCCAGTCATAGCTCTCGCCTGACTGACAGCTCTGGCTGCCATGGAGACTGCTAGCCTGTGCTTCTCTTTTAGCCCTACTCAACAAAGTGTGAATGAAAGCTGTGAGCCACAATAACGCATGCCCACCAGCCTTGATCGGTTGATAAAACCCAGAGCCAAGGCTTCCGTGTCTGACCTCCCTAATACTAGTCATATAGATGGTCTAATAATGCGGAGGGAAATTAAAGGGTAAAAGAGCTGCCTCTTGCCTGAGGCTGAGAGGCCACCATTCCTGTAATCAGCCCTCTGCTCTGACTCTCTCTCCCTGGCATTCATGGGCATATAGCTGGCATACACATAGCACAGGACCTGGCTAAAAGAACCCTTAGTCAGTAAAGGGACTCCTCTAATAAATGAACTGGTGTACAACCTGTCTGCCAACTCACAGATCTGAACATATTCAAAGCCCAACTCAACCCCCACACTCAGTATCTAGCACCACCACTGCTGTGGTAGTACCCCCCCTCCTCCCTCCCTTCTCCCCTAACATCTCAGCTCCCATGGCACGGAGCAGATGGCACAGGCAGCCACTCTTATATTTTATTGAACGTTATTTGTTTATTCATTTTGCTCTGCAGATGTGCTAGTAAACGTAGCGTAACTTACAGTTTTACAGTGTGCAATCTCTCCATATGCTGTCATATTGTTAACACGTTTGGTGGGCTGTTTCAAAGTGTAGACAGCTAAACTGTTTTGATTACACTTTCATTGTAGTGTAATAAGTCCACTAGTGTTGTGTGCATCATGACATAGTGTAGTGTAGTGCTATTCCTTTTCACATTGTGATATGGCCAATATGTTTAACTTGTTGACAGTAATCTCTTTCTCCTTTTTTCTTGCTCTCTCTCCTTCTCCCAGGCATCTTGAAGTTCCATGAGGTGTACTTGGGAGAGGGCGTGACAGAGGGCGGGCCAGACCTCCATGAGGGTGGGGGAGGGGGTGTGGCCAGCGGCTCGTCTCTGGAGCAGCACATTGCCAGTGCTCGGGAGGCCCTGGGAGTAGAGTCCTACTACAGCAGGTAATACACACAAACAAACACACACACACACACACACACACATGCACACACGCACCACTTGGAGCCCAGAATATACCATGCATGCTATAGAGTGGGCACTGGCTGATGCACATAGAGGGATACTGTGCTGTTCTGTATGCAGTCTCAATGAGTCATTCTCCCCAGTGCATGGTGTGATGACAGGACCCCGATATCTGTCTAAACAACTGTTCTCTGCTCCCACTGGGAACCAATGAGACAGAATAATGGCTCTCTGGATGCCCACTGGACTCACTTAACAAATACTGTCTGGGACTGGGAGACAGGAAAACACAGCAGACAGGTTACTGAGGGCAGAGGAGAGGAGGAAGAAAGAGATGAGGAAGGCAGAGAGAATGGATGGAGTGAGATGCAGGGGTGGGAGTAGACTTGTTAGACGGACAATGGGTAATTTGATGTGAACTCGAAAAAGGAACAGTTAATGACAAATAAATTAATTGAGCAATCAAACTGCAGGTTTAATTCAGGGCAGGGGTTGGAACCAAAATTATTTTCCAATCGTTTAGTTCTGAACAGAACCACTCTTTTTTTTGTTTTCCGTTCCCCTCTTCCAATCAGCAAAATAAAGTTCTGAGCCGGTTCGAACCTTGAAGCGCTGGGCATCTTGTTATGAATTATAGCCTACCTATGGAGGAGCAGCTTCTATGGAGGAACTTTGAATGTCCTTTCAACTGAGTTGGCTGAACGCTGGACCAGAGCTAGCTAGCTAACAGGTTTGTGTGTGGCATATAGAAGCATACCAGATGGACATCATGAAAATGATTGGAGGAAGTTCAGGAGTAAAAACAAACAAAATATAATTATTTACTGTGTCCATAAAATGTATATAGTATGTATAAGCATGAAGTAGAGGCCTAAGCATTGTTGTTCACTAGTTTGCTCCAATTAGGGAAGGGATGGTGGGGTTGGAAAGTAATAAAGGGAAATATATATATATTTTTAAAGGATATGTATGTATATACAGTGGGGAGAACAAGTATTTGATACACTGCCGATTTTGCAGGTTTTCCTACTTACAAACAGGGGCGGTGTGTTCATTAGGGCGATATGGGCGACGCACTGCCAAACGGGAAAAGGAAGGGATTTTTTTTCTAATCAATTATATCACGGCAACAGTAGTTATCAGTGTTCTAATCTAGACGTCTGATCTGCCACTAAATGTCCAATCAGGCTAAAGTCGTGCTTCAAATGGCCCCGCCCCTTTTGGGGCGATTTCAGTCAGGTTGAAAATCGCCCAGAAGTCTCTCATAGCCTGTCATGTAAAATCTTTTTTTTTTCAAATATCAGAGCTTTCAATACAATCTCTATGGGTTTCTGAGGGCTTGCACTTACGCGCTTTCGTCATACGTAACATAACCATGAACGTAACTAAGAAAAGAGCGGGTAGCAGCGTCAATCAATTCACGTACTACTATCAAGATGGCTAGCCTTCAGTGCAACTCGATTGTCTCTTTGAAAGAAGTTCACATCAAAGACCATTCAAAACGAGCTACTGGAGTGTATGCTAGCGGTCATGAGGGAACATATTGTGGAGGAGGTGAAGTCGGCGAACTTCGTAGCTATCCAAGCTGACGAGACCACGGACGTTTCTACACAGACACAGCTGGTGCTTGTGCTGAGGTACATAGATAGCAACCACAAAGTGCAGGAGCGCTTTTTTGAGTTCCTTCCCATCTCGGAATCAACCTCAGTCTCAATCGCCAGTGTGCTTTTGGAGAGACTGAACGGTCTTTTTGCCGACAACGAGAAAGTCAAACTGTGGTGCACTGGCACTGTACCAGGTTCTCATGAGCTACAACCTCCAGGAGACGTTCTCTGAGACTGTGACTCTGTTGAACATCCTCATAACTACTCCCATGACAACAGCTGAAGCTGAGAGATGTTTCTCAACTTTGACACGAGTTAAGACATTCCTGCGAAATTCAATGGGCCAGGAACGTCTGAATGCACTGGCCATGCTTTCCATGGAGAGGGAACTAGTCCTCAGCATGCCTGATTTCAATGAGAAAGTCATTGACCGCTTTGCTGCATTGAAAGAGAGAAGAGAACAGTTTCAGTACAAGTAATGTAGCCTCTCTCTCTATTTGTCCCTCCCTGTCTGTCTCTTTAACACACACACGCCCAAATCAGTTCACAGTTGATGTTGTTTAAAATAGTTATTTTTCATTTTAAAAAAAGTACAAAAAAAAAATAATAATCTGTTCATGTTCATTTTTACAAATCTATACAATTGGCCAGAATATGGTTGTTCATATTTACAAATCTATACAATTGGCCAGAATATGGTTGTTCATTTTTACAAAGCCATACAGATAGCTGTGTTTACCTTTTCTATAAATTATTTTCAAATTCTGTTTTCAGGCAAAATGTCTATCACTGTTCATTTTCACAAATCTATACAAGAGGGCAGAATATGGAAGTCTATAAAAATTTCTTATTACAAATAACTTGCATCAATGTTTTCAGTAGCCTCTATCAAAAGCTCCTGCTTGCTTGTTGTGAATTATGCTCAGGTGCACATATTTCCAATTCAACCATGAGGCAAAAAATGTGGTAAAAGCTCTTGTTGATCCTGCAATCTGAACAAATACCAAGATGCTGTATTTTCAGCTGATATTTCATTTGTTTATGGAAATGCATATTGTTTATGCAGTGTTGAGGAATGTGAAAGAACACCCTTGATTATTTTTACTGTGATAACTTATTTTGCTTTTGTAAGCCAACACTTTTGAGATCAGTCAATAAATGCTTCTGGCATTGACTTATATGCTGCCTGTCACACTCTGGCCTTAGTTATCTTTGTTTTCACTAATATTTTAGTTAGGTCAGGGTGTGACATGGTGAGTATGTGTTTTGGTTTGTCTAGGGGTTTGTAGATTTATGGGGTAATGTCTTGTCTAGGTGTTTGTATGTTGATGGCTGCCTGGATTGGTTCTCAATTGGAGACAGCTGTGGTTTATTGTCTCTAATTGGGAGCCATATTTAAGGCAGCCATGGGCATCATGTGTTTGTGGGTAATTGTCTATGTTGAACGTTTGTTGCTTGTCTGTGCACTTACGTTATTTAGCTTCACGGTCGTTTGTTATTTTGTAAGTTTTGTATAGTGTTCGGTTTCGTGTTTTTCTCTCTTCCATAATAAAGAGATGTATTTTGCACACGCTGCGCCTTGGTCCACCTCTATGCTTGACGATCGTGACAGAATTACCCACCACCAAAGGACCAAGCAGCGGGTTCAGGAATCGGCAGCCTGGATGTGGGAGCAGCGTCGGAGGGACGAGAGGCACCCCCAAGAATTTTTTAGGGGGGGGCACAGGGCATGGACGACGGGGCTGACGGAGGCAGAGAAGGGGCGAATTCAAAAGGCCACCAGGTTACGGGGGCTACTGGTCAAAGTAGGGAAAGGAGGTTTGGAGGCACGGCGAGAGGTACTGGGGTGTGTTGCCAGTCCGGTCCGGCCCGTTCCAGTTCCCGGGGTAGAGCCAGTGGTGTGTGTCCCCAGTACGGTCCGGCCTGGTACGGCCCCTCGCACCAAATGGACGGTGCGCGTCTCCAGCCCGGTCCGACCTGTTCCTGCCTCTCGCACAAGGCCTACGGTGTGCTTCGCCAGCCCAGCCCGGCCTGTTCCTGCTCCCCGCACTAGCCCTGAGATGCATGTCCTCAGCCCGGGACCACCAGTTCCGGCACCACGCACTAGGCCTTATGTGCGTCCCCAGGGTCCAGCATGCCCTGTTCCTGCTCCCCGCACTAGCCCTGAGATGCGTGTCCTCAGCCCGGGACCACCAGTTCCGGCACCACGCACTAGGCCTTATGTGCGTCCCCAGGGTCCAGCATGCCCTGTTCCTTCTCCCCGCACTAGACCTGAGATGCGTGTCCTCAGCCCGGTACCTCCAGTTCCGGCACCACGCACCAGGCCTATAGGGCGTCTCGGCCGGCCAGAGTCTGCCGTCTGCCTAATGGCGCCTGAACTGCCCGTCTGCCCAACGCCGTCTGAACTGTCCGTCTGCCAAGCGCTGCATGAACTGCCCGTCTGTACTGAGCCTGCTAAGCCGCCCGTCTGCCATGAGCCTTCAGAGCCGTCCGCCAGACCGGAGCCGCTAAAGCCTTCCGCCAGACAGGAGCCGCTAGAGCCTTCCGCCAGACAGGATCAGCCAGAGCCTTCCGCCAGACAGGATCAGCCAGAGCCTTCCGCCAGACAGGATCAGCCAGAGCCTTCCGCCAGCCATGAGCAGCCAGATCCGTCAGCCAGCCATGAGCAGCCAGATCCGTCAGCCAGCCATGAGCCGTCCAGCCAGGATCCGCCAGAGCCGTCCAGCCAGGATCCGCCAGAGCCGTCCAGCCAGGATCCGCCAGAGCCGTCCAGCCAGGATCCGCCAGAGCCGTCCAGCCGGGATCCGCCAGAGCCGTCCAGCCAGGATCCGCCAGCCAGCCAGGATCCGCCAGAGCCAGCCAGCCAGGATCCGCCATTTAGTCCGGTGCTGCCCCTTAGCCCGGTGCTGCCCCTTATCCTGGTGCTGCCCCATATCCTGGTGCTGCTCCTTATCCTGGTGCTGCCCCTTATCCTGGTGCTGCCCCTTAGTCCGGTGCTGCCCCTTAGTCCGGTGCTGCCCCTTAGCCCGGTGCTGCCCCTTATCCTGGTGCTGCCCCTTAGTCCGGTGCTGCCCCTTAGTCCGGTGCTGCCTCTTAGTCCGGTGCTGCCCCTTAATCCAGTGGGGTTAAGTTGGAGGGTGGTCATTTGGAGGAGGCTACGAAAGCGGGTAGTGACTATGGTGGGGTGGGGACCACGACCAGTGCCAGAGCCGCCACCGTGGACAGACGCCCACCCAGACCCTCCCCTAGACTTTATGCAGGTGCGCCCGGAGTTCGCACCTTAAGGGGGGGGTTATGTCACACTCTGGCCTTAGTTATCTTTGTTTTCACTAATATTTTAGTTAGGTCAGGGTGTGACATGGTGAGTATGTGTTTTGGTTTGTCTAGGGGTTTGTAGATTTATGGGGTAATGTCTTGTCTAGGTGTTTGTATGTTGATGGCTGCCTGGATTGGTTCTCAATTGGAGACAGCTGTGGTTTATTGTCTCTAATTGGGAGCCATATTTAAGGCAGCCATGGGCATCATGTGTTTGTGGGTAATTGTCTATGTTGAACGTTTGTTGCTTGTCTGTGCACTTACGTTATTTAGCTTCACGGTCGTTTGTTATTTTGTAAGTTTTGGATAGTGTTCGGTTTCGTGTTTTTCTCTCTTCCAAAATAAAGAGATGTATTTTGCACACGCTGCGCCTTGGTCCTCCTCTATGCTTGACGATCGTGACACTGCCCCTGTCTTCATGTTGTTGCTGGACATATATTTTTTAAAATGTGTGTAGGTCACCTAAATCATCAGAAAAATTGCCCCCCCTGAGAATTTTTTCAGGAGCCGCCACTGCTTACAAAGCATGTAGAGGTCTATAATTTTTTATCATAGATACACTTCAACTGTGAGAGACGGAATCTAAAACAAAAATCCAGAAAATCACATTGTATGATTTTTAAGTAATTAATTTGCATTTTATTGCATGACATAAGTATTTGATCACCTACCAACCAGTAAGAATTCCGGCTCTCACAGACCTGTTAGTTTTTGTTTAAGAAGCCCTCCTGTTCTCCACTCATTACCTGTATTAACTGCACCTGTTTGAACTCGTTACCTGTATAAAAGACACCTGTCCACACACTCAATCAAACAGACTCCAACCTCTCC
The DNA here is from genome assembly GCF_964263955.1 of Coregonus lavaretus. NCBI lineage: Eukaryota > Metazoa > Chordata > Actinopteri > Salmoniformes > Salmonidae > Coregonus > Coregonus lavaretus. Next base: position 23,803,341 of record NC_140004.1, on the reverse strand, counting down.
ACAATGGCCAAGACCAGAGAGCTGTGTAAGGACATCAGGGATAAAATTGTAGACCTGCACAAGGCTGGGATGGGCTACAGGACAATAGGCAAGCAGCTTGGTGAGAAGGCAACAACTGTTGGCGCAATTATTAGAAAATGGAAGAAGTTCAAGATGACGGTCAATCACCCTCGGTCTGTGGCTCCATACAAGATCTCACCTCGTGGGGCATCAATGATCATGAGGAAGGTGAGGGATCAGCGGCAGGACCTGGTCAATGACCTGAAGAGAGCTGGGACCACAGTCTCAAAGAAAACCATTAGTGCAATAAAATGCAAATTAATTACTTAAAAATCATACAATGTGATTTTCTGGATTTTTGTTTTAGTTTCCGTCTCTCACAGTTGAAGTGTACCTATGTTAAAAATTACAGACCTCTACATGCTTTCTAAGTAGGAAAACCTGACAAATCGGCAGTGTATCAAATACTTGTTCTCCCCACTGTATATGGGAGAAAAAAAAGAAGAAAAAAAACATGGGGGATTGGAAGTGATGCAGACAATTACATTGATGGAAGTTACAATCTATCTGCAATATTAAAGCTGATCTACCCCCTAAAAAAATTAAACAAAATAAAAAAAGTTTGTGTGTGAACGGCATCAGAATTAAAAACACCTATTACCTTTTTGTAGTTAATAAATCCAATGTGAAACGTGATAACTATAGTATCCTTAACTAGCATTGAAAAAGTTAATCCATTCTTCTCTAATTAAAAATCTCTCTACCTTATCTTCTGAATCACGCTTGTAACGTCAGTACAGTAACCTATGCTTCGGAGGGGGGAGGTGCAGGTAGCCTACACACGCCGCACACACACACTGGCTAAGATTTTCAGCTGTCAGGCAGTTTCTGGGTGACAGAGTGAGGGCTTTGTATAGGCGCTTCGTTGGCAAAAAAAATCCAGAAATGTAAAAGGACGTTATTGACCAGTAACCATGCTTTTAAAATACCCGTTCTGTTCCGGAACAGTAGAGATCACTTTCGTTCTGTTTCTGTTCCTCTAAATGTTTTGTTATTTTCCGGTTTTCGGTTTTGTTCCCTGAACCGGTTCCAACCCCTGCTTCAGGTGTCTTCACTGTACTCGTGAGTCTCACTGAACTTCCATGCAAATGTTTCCTTATCATTAACTTCTGGTGACTGCTAAAATAAAGAAAACACCAACATAAAGTGTCTTAATAGGGCGTTGGGCCACCACGAGCCAGAACAGCTTCGATGCATCTTGGCATAGATTTTACAAATGTATGGAACTCTATTCAATACGATTCTTCGACGAGAAATTCCATAATTTTGTGTTTTGTTGATGGTGGTGAAAAACACTGTCTCATGCGCCGCTCCAGAATCTCCCATAAGTGTTCAATTGGGTTGAGATCTGGTGACTGAGACGGCCATGGCATATCGTTTTCATGCTCATCAAACCATTCAGTGACCACTCGTGCCCTGTGGATGGGAGCATTGTCATCCTATGGGGGCATAGCCATGGTAGCCAAAATAATGGCCTGCCCAGCATTTTTATACATTACCCTAAGCATAATATAATGTTAATTGCTTAATTAACTCAGAAAACAAATCTGTGTTGAAGTACCTGCTTTCAATATACTTTGTATCCCTCATTTACTCAAGTGTTTCCATTATTTTGGCAGTTACCGTGGTTTGCGAAAGTATTCACCCCCCTTGGCATTCTTCCTATTTTGTTGCCTTACAACCTGGAATTAAGATTTTTTGGGGGTTTGTATCATTTGATTTACACAACATGCCTACCACTTTGAAGATGCAAAATATTTTTTATTGTGAAACAAACAAGAAATAAGACAAAAAAAACAGAACTTGAGCGTGCATAACTATTCACCCCACCAAAAGTCAATACTTTGTAGAGCCACCTTTTGCAGCAATTACAGCTTCAAGTCTCTTGGGGTATGTCTCTATAAGCTTGGCACATCTAGCCACTGGGATTTTTGTCCATTCTTCAAGGCAAAACTGCTCCAGCTCCTTCAAGTTGGATGGGTTACGCTGGTGTACAGCAATCTTTAAGTCATACCACAGATTCTCAATTGGATTGAGGTCTGGGCTTTGACTAGGCCATTCCAAGACATTTAAATGTTTCCCCTTAAACCACTCGAGTGTTGCTTTAGCAGTATGCTTAGGGTCATTGTCCTGCTGGAAGGTGAACCTCCACCCCAGTCTCAAATCTCTGGAAGACTGAAACAGGTTTCCCTCAAGAATATCCCTGTATTTAGCGCCATCCATCATTTCTTCAATTCTGACCATTTCCCAGTCCCTGCCGATGAAAAACATCCCCACAGCATGATGCTGCCACCAACATGCTTTACTGTGGGGATGGTGTTCTCGGGGTGATGAGATGTGTTGGGTTTGCGCCAGACATAGCGTTTTCCTTGATGGCCAAAAAGCTCAATTTTAGTCTCATCTGACCCGAGTACCTTCTTCCATATGTTTGGGGAGTCTCCCACATGGCTTTTGGTGAACACCAAACGTGTTTACTTATTTTTTTATTTAAGCAATGGCTTTTTTCTGGTCACTCTTCCGTAAAGCCCAGCTCTGTGGAGTGTACGGCTTTAAGTGGTCCTATGGACAGATACTCCAATCTCCGCTGTGGACCTTTGCAGCTCCTTCAGGGTTATCTTTGGTCTCTTTGTTGCCTCTCTGATTAATGCCCTCCTTGCCTGGTCCGTGAGTTTTGGTGGGCGGCCCTCTCTTAGCAGGTTTGTTGTGGTGCCATATTCTTTCCATTTTATAATAATGGATTTAATGGTGCTCCGTGGGTTGTTTAAAGTTTCTGATATTTTTTTATAACCCAACCCTGATCTATACTTATCCACAACTTTGTCCCTGATCTGTTTGGAGAGCTCTTTGGTCTTCATGGTGCCACTTGCTTGTTGGTGCCCCTTGCTTAGTGGTGTTGCAGACTCTGGGGCCTTTCAGAACAGGTGTATATATACTGGGATCATGTGACACTTAGATTGCACACAGGTGGACTTTATTTAACTAATTATGTGACTTCTGAAGGTAATTGGTTGCACCAGATCTTATTTAGGGGCTTCATAGCAAAGGGGGTGAATACATATGCACACACCACTTTTCCGTTATTTATTTTTTAGAATTCTTTGAAACAAGTAATTTTTTAAATTTCACTTCACCAATTTTGACTATTTTGTGTATGTCCATTACATGAAATCCAAATAAAAATCCATTTAAATTACAGGTTGTTGTCACGCCCTGGCTCTGGGGACTCTTATATGTTGAGCCAGGGTGTGGATTTTCTATGTGTGATTTTCTATGTTGTGTTCTAGTTCGTGTTTTCTATGTTGGCCAGGGTGGTTCCCAATCAGAGGCAGCTGATTCTCGTTGTCTCTGATTGGGAACCATACTTAGGCAGCCTGTTGGCACTAGTTATTTGTGGGATCTTGTTCTGTATAGGTTTGTGTTGGTGAACCTTTAGACTTCACGTATCGTTTTGTTATTGTGTAAAGTACTCATTAAAAGATGTACGCCTATCACGCTGCGCCTTGGTCCGGTTCCTATAACGATCGTGACAGTTTTAATGCAACAAAAATAGGAAAAACGCCAAGGGGGATGAATACTTTTGCAAGGCACTGTACCTGTACATTTTGCATGATTTATGCAACATTTCAAGTTGGCACACATTTCTCAAATTAGGATTCAGCCTTTAGTGGCCAGCCAGTGTGCCCACTACCAACCCCCATCCCACCAGCCTGCCGTGCCCTCCTGCCCCATTACTGAGTCATTTACCGCTCCAATGGGAGGAAGCCCACACGCCACTACGCCTGGCTAGCCACAATATGGCACCAATTACCGCCCCATTCCCTCTTCACAGAGGATAGAGAGGGGGGGACAGAGGAGGGAAGTTGGAGGGGGAGATAGCGGGAGGGAGACAGAAACAGAGAGAGTACTATTACAGAGAAAAAGGAGGGATGGCAGAGGGGGGATGAGAGAGGGAGGGGTAATAACTCCACAGTAGCATCCGTATTTGGGAAGACTGTCTCCTCAGTCCTCATCAATAAAACCAGTCTACCATAGAGTCTATCTCTTTCCCCACAGCCCATCTCCCCATACCTTCTGACCTGTACTGTACAGTACTCTATGTACCTTCACCACCTACTAGCCTGTGTTAGTGCATATGCCGTGTGTTAGAGAGATGTGGACAGAAAGGGGCCTTAATGGGAATGGATCTCAGAGAGAGGCTACAGCGAATATATAGATTAGTGGAGAGAAAGAATGAGAGAGAAAGAGAGAGGGAGAGATTTTAGATGAGAGCACCAGTTTCCATGGTTTAACTTGGGACCGTTGAGAACAGTGAGCTGACAGAGGAAGATGGAAGGGGTTTGGATGGGATGGGGAGTAAACGAGGGGGGCAGGGATGGATAGATAGAGGGGTATATGGGGAGAGAAGGGGTGTAGATAGAAAGGGGGTAGAGGATGGAGGAACAGAACAGACTCCCTGCTGGGCGCTGGCTAGATCAGCATTAGCAGCATATGAAAGAGAGGATTTAACTCTGCTCCCTGTCAGGGCTTTCTGGACCACGCCTGGGAAACTGGGCTGGACGTGTGTGTGTGTGTGTGTGTGTGTGTGTGTGTGTGTGTGTGTGTGTGTGTGTGTGTGTGTGTGTGAGCAGGAGTGTGTGGGCATGCAGGCATGTCTAATGGTATAATTTCTCTCTCTTTCGCTCTCTCTCCCGCCTCTATCGCGCTCTCTTTCTCTCTGTCTCTCTCTTTTTGTCTCTCTCTCTTTCTCCACCCCTCAATATCTCTCTGTCTCTCTCCCTCTCCACCTCTGCTTCTCTCTCTCGCTCTCTCTCTCAGGGGTTGTTCTAGCAGTGAGACAGAGAGTGAGGCAGGGGACCTGTTGGACCAGCAGTTTGAGGAGCTCAACAACAAACTCAACTCTGTGACTGACCCCACAGGCTTTCTCCGCATGGTGTCCAGAAACAACCTGTTCAACAGGTGAGACAGACACTGTGTGAGACACTGGCCTCCAAGAGCAGTTAGTTAGAGGACTCCAGTGGAGAAAGAGAGCCTTTATCGTTAATCTCTAATTCCCCCACATTCCCATAATAAGAACGCTATCTGATGGGGGAGAGGATCCTGCTTGATAGGGGAATTCATTAGAATATTAGCTTTCTGTGAAAATAGTATTTTCTCCTTTGTTTAGCCAGCACAGAGGCATGTGAATCCTCCTTATTAAATTGGCAGAGCTGGAAAAGCCATTATCAGCTCCCTGCCTTCATAAGACTATTAAGTGTATGTGTATGTGTGTGCCGATGAACTGTATGCATGTGTGAGTCTATTTAAGCAATAAGACACAAGGAGGTGTGGTATATGGCCAATATACCACGACTAAGGACTGTTCTTATGGATACAGCCCTTAGCCGTGGTATATTGCCCATATATTGGCCATACAAACCCCTGAGGTGCCTTATTGCTATTATAAACGTAATTAGAGCAGTAAAAAATAAATGTTTTGTCATACCCGTGGTATACCACGGCTTTCAGCCAATCAGCATTCAGGGCTCAAACCACCCAGTTTATAATTGTTTTTGAAGCCCAGATGTGCACACAGTATGTGATTTTATGATGGTATATACACTTGACTGAATGTGTCTGTGTTCATGGTAGAGTTAATTAGCATTAGTATCACTTTGTCATTCAGTGCATGTGTTTGCACTGTACTGATTGGCGATGTGTGTCTGTGTGTTTAAGTGTATGGGTGTGTTTTAAGTGTATGCGTGTTTAAATTGAGTGTGTGTGGTGTGTGTGTTTGTGCGTGCGTGCATGTGTTCGTGTGTGCTCTTGTCTGGGTCGTATTTGCCTGTCAGCGTCTCCAGTTGAGCTTCGCTTTGATGAGAGGGTAATTCCAGCTGTAATGGAGTCTCGATGCTCATTAAGCCCCTTTAATGGGCTGCCGGTAATAATCCACTCATTATTTTGGGCCACAAAAAAACTATCTGAATCATAAAGCCCCTTGTGCTTAAGAGCCACTGGTCAATCTCACTAAAGCAGAGGAAAAGGAAGAAAGGCTCATTGTTATTTCAAGCCATACATCTTGGGGTTTTGATATCAAGATAAAATGTGTGGCTATCAAGGCCTCTCTTTTATTTGATTTCTCATCATAATTTATGTCTTGTTCGCTAATTTTACTCAGAAAATAGATTTGATTAGGAGAGAAAAACATTTCAAAGAAGAATACATCAACAATAGTACAAAGACCAAAGTAAAAGACATAGGGATTCTGAGCATGAAGGTATGATTGTATAGTTCCTGGCAAGTTGTCTGAATGTCTGATGTGATCTTTGACCTCATCTATCTCTAAAGAGAGCGACGAAGTCAATATATGAAGGAGCTAACTTTTCTGATAGGTTGAAAGTCACCTCATCTGTAATCTCCGAAACCCAGAACTAAAATGTTGCGTAATTGCGTCAGATGCTCGATTAAGTTTGGGGGGGAAACGTGTTAGAAAAGAAACTAGAATGAGGAGTGGTAGTAGGGCAGTAGCTCCACCCACTTCTCTTTACAGGCAAATCTATGGCCCAAATGGCCCCTCCCCTTCCGAAATTCAAAAAACAATTAGTCCAAATGATCAGTGACAAAAACATTTTTTGCACTGGAACTTAGTTCCTCGTTAGTCATCGCATCCCACAGTCTATTGACAGACGCTACAATACCATTTAATGTACGTGCGTCTGTCCACGAGAGATTACCTACTCTGTAATCTCACTTTCTAAAGACTAACAAAGCACTTTACTCAGATGTTCCTAGACATTGTATAGCGGTTAAGGAGACCTCTGGGTGGCTATCAGCTTGTTTGGTGAAATATAATTAGATGACTGAATCCACTGAGAGAGTTGGAACCTACTGAAGAGTTGGTAGGCAACATGTCCACCTTTGTCCCACTGTCTCTTCCTGTATGTCCCTGTCATTGACAGGCATTCCATTCAACATGCACCCAGATAAAAGAGCCACTGAGTGTACCCTTAACCTCCTAGCCTTCTGCTTCTAGCCTTTCCTTCTCACCACTCCCCTTTCTCTTGGTCAAACCTTCTCTCTTTTTTATCCCTTTTCTTCACTCGACCCTCGTTTCTTCTCACACTCCTCCTGTCAGGCTAACAAACTATTGGCTTTCCCTCTGAGGCCTGGGAGAGAGAGACTGGAGAGAGCTGGAGGAGAGCCAGTGGCCCGGGGGATGAAGGGAGGGGGGTTGGGGGGTCAGAGGGGGAGACTGGTTGTTACAGCAGATGGATAGCAATAGCAGTGTGCCCCGTGGAGCCTGGGCCTGGCTGTATGTAAACAAAGCGGAAGGCTTATCTACCCACGGCGGCCATTACGGCAGCTCTCAGCGTGCCACACAGCGCACCTCTGCAGGGAGCCATCACTCTCTCTTCGTCACACAGCACACATAGCATTTGTATTCAGCAGGACAGCTAATGTTGAGCAGCAGAGCATCTTACCGCTGTCGAGTTCAGACAGGCAAGGTGCTGCAACATATAAGCCTTGTGCACATATTCAATAGTGAGCAGAACAAAATGAGTTGGGTGGATCGTTGGAAGTCCTCCAGTGTAAGCTTTCGTTAGGTTCATGTCAGGTAACTGGGTAGATAGTTGGGGAGAGGGGCAGGAGAAGAGGCAGGGAAGGTGTCACCTTCTCAATTTCAATTAAATTCAATTTCAATTGAAGGGCTTTATTGGCATGGGAAACGTATGTTAACATTCTCTCTCTCTCCCGCTCCTGCAGTGAGTCTGTCAGGTCCAGAGGTCTCACCCTACACTCCCCTCCACAGTTCTATAGTCCCACATCGCCATCTAGTGGACATTTATATTATCTCAAATGCACAATTTATTATTATTGTTGTCTCTGAACCGAATATATAACTGTTTATTCTTCCATTGAGACTTAGAACTGGATCTGAGGTGGACTCTCTAGTCCAGGTCTGAGGGAGCAGTATGAAGGGTAGAAAGAGGAAGAGAGAGACAGGCCATTAGGAGTCAGTGCACTGTGCTATATCACTCTCTACATGCCATACGACAGTACAGTGTTGTGCCATTAATACATTGCCCACAGGAACTGCTGCTGTAGCTGACTCTGCTGCATCTCACCAGGGGGCATTTCTGATGTAGCACTCTGCGGAAGGCTGGCTGGCTCTAGGCACAGTTCCTCAACCGGAAAGACAATTACCAGTACTCTCACTGTGTGTGTGTGTGTGTGTGTGTGTGTGTGTGTGTGTGTGTGTGTGTGTGTGTGCTGCCTAAAACCACTATGCCTATGTGCCAGTGTGAATAGCTGTAATGACCACTTCTCTATCTAAACAGTTCTGTACTTTCTGAAATGAACACCATTGTGTTTGGGTTTTGCAGGAGCTGCCAGAGTATGACTAGCCTGTTCAGTAACACCATGTCCCCAGCCAAAGATGGCTGCTCCTCTCTGCCCTGCCGACCCAGCAGCCTCAACAAACCTCCTCTCCGTGCCCTCTACGACCTGCTCATCGCACCCATGGAAGGGGTGAGCATATGTCCCCATGACCAGTGTGTGTGTGTGTGTGTGTGCAGCATTTGATAGAGAGGGGCGGAGGAAAGACAGAGCAAGAAAGTGTTTATACTATAGTAAGTACAATATGAATACCACTTATCACTCCCTGTCTCTGTTTGTCCAGGGCCTGATGCACTCCAGTGGTCCTGTGGGCAGACACAGACAGCTGATATTGGTGTTGGAGGGGGAGTTGTACCTCATCCCCTTTGCCCTGCTGAAGGGAAGCTCCTCTAATGAGTACCTGTATGAACGCTTCAGCCTCATCGCTGTGCCTTCCATCCGGGGCCTGGGGACCAGCTCCAAGGTCAGCATCCAAATGACAGAATGGCTTTTATTTTAATGACATAACTTATTACTGTTACTAACACTGTCAAGCTCCTGTTACATTCTATCATTGTCATCATTGGCCTCTCTCAATGTGTCCTCAGGGTCATTCTCGGCGGGCGGGGCCGGCTTCCTGTGGGGGCGTGTCCATGGCAGCTGTGGTGGGTAACCCTCGTCTGCCGTCCTCTGTGATGGACCGCTGGCTGTGGGGGCCCATGCCCTCAGCCGAGGAGGAGGCCCTCATGGTGTCTGAGCTGCTGGGCTGCCATCCACTGGCTGGATCCTCTGCCACCAAGGAGAGGGTGATGAGTGCCCTCACCCAGGCTGAGTGTGCCCACTTCGCTACCCACATCTCCTGGAAGCTGGCCGCCCTGGTGCTCACGCCCAACCCAGAGAGCATACCCGGCGTGGCAGGGGCGGGTGTGGGGAATGGAGGGAGAGGGGCAGGGGGCGGGAAGAGAGGCAGCGGAGGCAGGGGCAGGAAGGGCTCGTTTGGGAGCAGCTACACCATCCCAGAGAGCCTGCACCTGCAGGATGATGGGAGCGACGTGGAGAGTATCTGTGACAGCCCTCCCCTGCAGGAGTTCCTGCTCACCGCTGCTGACATACTTGACCTGAGGCTTCCTGTCAAACTGGTGGTGCTGGGGTGAGTGGACCAGGAGAGGGGCGGCTTGCCTAATGTGGGAAACCTCTTATTTAAAGTGGTCCTGGAGAGGGGGGAACCGGAATCTATTACAAAATGTCCACTCTGTTATCCAATGATAGTTACAGTTGAAGTCGGAAGTTTACGTTGGAGTCATTAAAAGTAGTTTTTCAACCACTCCACAAATTTCTTGTTAACAAACTATAGTTTTGGCAAGTCGGTTAGGACATCTACTTTGAGCATGACACAAGTAATATTTCCAACAATTGTTTACAGACAGATTATTTCACTTATAATTCACTGTATCACAATTCCAGTGGGTCAGAAGTTTACATACACTCAGTTGACTGTGCCTTTAAACAGCTTGGAAAATTCCAGAAAATTATGTCATGGCTTTAGAAGCTTCTGATAGGCTAATTGACATCATTTGAGTCAATTGGAGGTGTACCTGTGGATGTATTTCAAGGCCTACCTTCAAACTCAGTGCCTCTTTGCTCGACATCATGGGAAAATCAAAAGAAATCAGCAAAGACCTCAGAAAAAAATGTGTAGACCTCCACAAGTCTGGTTCATCCTTGGGAAAAATGTCCAAACGCCTGAAGGTACCACATTCATCTGTACAAACAATAGTATGCAAGTATAAACACCATGGGACCACGCAGCCGTCATACCGCTCAGGAAGGAGACGCGTTCTGTCTCCTAGAGATGAACATACTTTGGTGCGAAAAGTGCAAATCAATCCCAGAACAACAGCAAAGGACCTTGTGAAGATGCTAGAGGAAACAGGTACAAAAGTATCTATATCCACAGTAAAACGAGTCCTATATCGACATAACCTGAAAGGCCACTCAGCAAGGAAGAAGCCACTGCTCCAAAACCGCCATAAAAAAGCCTGACTACGGTTTGCAACTGCACATGGGTACAAAGATCGTACTTTTTGGAGAAATGTCCTCTGGTCTGATGAAACAAAAATAGAACTGTTTGGCCATAATGACCATCGTTATGTTTGGAGGAAAAAGGGGGTTGCTTACAAGCCGAAGAACACCATCCCAACCGTGAAGCACTGGGGTGGCAGCATCATGCTGTGGGGGTGCTTTGCTGCAGGAGGGACTGGTGCACTTCACAAAATAGATGGCATCATGAGGAAGGAAAATTATGTGGATATATTGAAGCAACATCTCAAGACACCAGTCAGGAAGTTAAAGCTTGGTAGCAAATGGGTCTTCCAAATGGACAATGACCCCAAGCATACTTCCAAAGTTGTGGCAAAATAGCTTAAGGACAACAAAGTCAAGGTATTGGAGTGGCCATCACAAAGCCCTGACCTCAATCCTATAGAAAATGTGTGGGCAGAACTGAGAAAGCGTGTTCGAGCAAGGAGGCCTACAAACCTGACTCAGTTACACCAGCTCTGTCAGGAGGAATGGGCCAAAATTCACCCAACTTATTGTGGGAAGCTTGTGGAAGGCTACCCGAAACGTTTGACCCAAGTTAAACAATTTAAAGGCAATGCTAGCAAATACTAATTGAGTGTATGTAAACTTCTGACCCACTGGGAATGTGATGAAATAAATAAAAGCTGAAATAAATCATTCTCTCTACTATTATTCTGACATTTCACATTCTTAAAATAAAATGGTGATCCTAACTGACCTAAGACAAGGAATTTTTACTAGGATTAAATGTCAGGAATTGTGAAAAACTGAGTTTAAATGTATTTGGCTAAGGTGTATGTAAACTTCCGACTTCAACTGTATGTAGGTATGCTGTGGTAGATAAAGATATAGTCGACAGAGCAGTAGTCTAGTATTGGTGATAGAGGGTTATGTAACCAGGTGGTGGTGTGTGTGTATCTTATTTACAGGTCATACCAGGAGTCCAGCAGTAAGGTGACAGCAGACGGTGTGGTAGGTCTGACCAGGGCCTTCCTGGCTGCTGGGGCCCAGTGTGTCCTGGTGTCTCTGTGGCCTGTTCCTGTCTCAGCCTCTAAAGTGTTTGTCCATGCGTTCTACACCGCCCTGCTCAACGGGACCAAGGCCAGCGCTGCCCTCGCAGACGCCATGAAGACTGTCCAGAGCAGCAAGCAGTACTCCCACCCCTCCAACTGGGCAGGTTAGAGACATTCTACTTCCACACACTCAGATTGGCTTGGTTTGTCACCTCCCAACTGAGTAGATCCCAGTTCACCCATGTTCCCAATTGTGTCATAATTACTTTCTGTTCACCCAACTGGACTCTCACCGTCTGCATCTCTCTTCCTCTCCTTCCTGTTGATCTTGTGGGTGTGCTGTCCAGGCTACATGCTGATTGGTAATGATGTGAAGCTGAACAGCCCCTCATCCCTGATTGGCCAGGCTCTAGCAGAGATCCTACAGTATCCAGAGAGAGCACGGGATGCTCTGCGGGTCTTACTGCACCTGGTGAGGGTCAAATACACATGCACGTACACACACACACACACAGACACAGACACACACACACACTCTTACATTAGTCTAAATCTCCCTGTCCCCACCAGGTGGAGAAGTCTCTTCAGAGGATTCAGAACGGCCAGCGTAACTCCATGTACACCTCCCAGCAGAGTGTGGAGAACAAGGTGGGGGGCGTCCCAGGCTGGCATGCCCTGCTGACCGCTGTGGGCTTCCGCCTGGACTCGGCTGGCACCGGCATCCCTGCTGCTGTTTTCTTCCCCACAGCAGACCCTGGAGACAGGCTACAGCAGTGTAGCACCACCCTGCAGTCAATACTTGGTAGGTAGTGGGCCTTGGCAGGAGGACATGGGACTGGGGATAGGATAGTGAGATGGAGAACAGCTCCAAGCATGAACTGGGCCTCCATCTTTCTCAATTTGATATGTGTAGGCCTATTATAGAATATAAAAAGTTACAATACTGCTTATCAAGTGGCTTTGTGGGCTTTTTATAACACACAGATAGTATAACCTGTTTTTTCCTCTTCTACTGGCGTAGGGTATATTAAATGCAGCTTGAATTAATAATGAATCATGTCTCCCAGGTCTACCGCCCCCAGCTCTCCAAGCCCTGTGTAAACTCATCACCGCCTCTGAGGCAGGAGAGCAGCTCATCAACCGGGTAGGCTCCAGCACCGCAGCACTACAGCACCACAGCACAGTGTTACTGCTCACCATTGGAATGTAGTATTTAGTTCTCTTGACTTGGGTTTCCACTAGGGCAACTCCAAAGAGGTAGACATGGTGTATTGTGAAGGAAACAGAAACCCGACTTTTCCAATTATCTGAGCCGCTGGGGACTTGATTAAAGGCCCAGTGCAGTTAAAAAAATGTCCTGTGTTTTGTATCATATTGTACAACAGCTGATGAAAATAACACTGTAAAAGTGTTAAAGAATTTCATTAGTGTTATTTCCTGATAGTTGCTGCTTGAAAATACAATCTACACAGGACCTTTTAATCAGCCTGTTTGCATGGGTGGGAGTTTCAGCCTGCCTGGTGACATCACCTGGCGGTAAATTGGTGAATAGACCAATAACGTTTCATTTTTCTGTATTTATTTATCTGCATTTATTGTCCCCCGCGATGAAATGGGAGAGGGGACTGTGCATCTGTCTCTGTCCATTAGTACATTCGTACGTTAGTTGCGATATCTCAGACAGCACTGCGTCTTGGCTTAGAGATCTGACATTTACAAAATTACACTGTTTGGCCAGATGGTGCCAATATAACAAGAGATTGAAAATGCATACTTTAAAAGGTCACGCCCCTCACCCCATTTGACCTAAAGTCATGAAATTCGGCACATAGGTCCCTCTCCTTACAAGGAACACATTTGACTCAGGGACCCATAAGGTCCTCCATGAGCACCGAATGACCGATCTGCACGAAACTTGATATGTGGTATCTATGGACAAAGGCCTCTCAACACAATATTTTCCAGACTAGTACCTAAAACAGCATGGCCATTATTAACCAATAAACATTCCCATGGGCGTGGTCTGGCACATAAATGCATATAAATCAGTCAAGGATATTCATATTGTAACAAAATTTGGTACACATGTTGCAAACACTATCAAGACTCAACACATGCAAGAACATTCATATCGACCACATGGTGGCGCTATTTGACTCAGAGTGAAAAAAATTAAGATAAAAAAATAAAAAAAGAACATACAAATCCAAAAAACATGAAAGAAAAAAAAAAGAACAATAGTAACGAAAAATATTAAATAAAATAAATAAAACAAATGAAAAGAAAAAATATCCTCTAGAAAGAAAAAATAAAAAAATTACAAAGAGCGCCTGGATAAGAGCGTCTGCTAAATGACGTAAATGTAAATGTAATTTGGCACACGTGCTCAGGGATATGAGTCTAGCTAACCCATTCGATATCTCAGACACCACTGGCCCGATTTTGAAAGAACTTGGGTGAATGATGCGTCTTGCCATAGAGATCCAGCATTTACAAAATTACACTGATTGGCCCAAGGGGGGAGCTATAGTAACTGTACGTACGATAGATGCATCTTGCCATAGAGATCTGTCATGTTTACTGTTGTTTCTATTTTATTTTAACCTTTTCACTGCTCTAGGGTTATTATTATTGCTTGGATAACCTTATCTACTATTATGTATAGATTTTTTTTTCATTCTTTATGCGGTGCGCACTGCGCAGAACACCGGAATAAGTATCACTGACTGAATTATCACTGTGAATCATTGTAATGTTTGTTTATGTGGCAATTTGACAAGAAAATATAATTTCATTAATTCATTCATTCATTCAGTCATTCATTCAACAAAGAGAGTTCCAAACCTCTCTGCCAATAACAGCTAGTTTTAAGTTTTCCCCTCCCCACTCAGATCACTCCCAATTATCCTGGCGACGACGGAGATGGCGGCCTCGCGACTAGCTCTTAGGAAACTTTGCAGTATTTCGTTTTTTTTATGTATTATTTTTTTACATTATTAGCTCAGAAAGTGTTTTGCATCATTACATACAGCCGGGAAAACTATTGGATATCAGAGCGGCGGTAACTCACCAGCATTACGACCAGGAATACGATTTTCCCAAAGCAGATCCTTTGTTTGCTCTCCCCAGGGCAACTGAACTGATTCCATTGGCTGACCCAAAACATTGCTGGCGGAGGAGAGGCACTCAGAGCAGCCTGCTGGTCCGACTTAGGAGGCGCGCACACCACCCACCGCTTCCAAGTATTCTACTCGCTAATGTTCAATCTTTAGTTAACAAAGTCGACGAACTACGGGCAAGGATTTCTTTCCAGAGAGACATCAAGGCCTGTAACATACTCTGTTTCACCGAAACATGGCTCTCTTGGGATATTCTGTCGGAATCGGTCCAGCCAGATGGGTTCTCAGTTCAATAAATATCTCTCCGGGAAGCAGAAGGGCTGAGGTGTATGTTTCATGATTAACGACTTGTGGTGTAATTGTAGTAACATACAGGAACTCGAGTCATTCTGTTCACCCAACCTAGAATATCTCACAATGAAATGCCGACCGTATTATCTCCCAAGAGAATTTTCTTCGGTTATAGTCACGGCCGTGTATATCCCCCCTCAAGCCGACACCACGACGGCCCTCACTGGACCTTATGCAAACTGGAAACCACATAGCCTCTGGGCTGCATTTATTGTAGCCGGGGATTTTAACAAAGCAAATTTGAGGACTAGGCTGCCGAAGTTCTATCAATATATCGACTGTTGTACTCGCGCTGCTAAAATCCTTGACCATTGCTATTCAAACTTCCGGGATGGTTATAAGGCCCTCCCCTGCCCTCCTTTCGGCAAATCTGACCACGACTCCATTTTGCTTCTCCCTTCCTATAGGCAGAAACTCAAACAGGAAGTACCCGTGCTAAGGACTATTCAACGCTGGTCTGAGCAATCGGAATCCACACTTCAAGATTGTTTTGATCACGCGGACTGGGATATGTTCCGGGTAGCTTCCGAAAATAATTTAGACATATACACTGAAACAGTGACTGAGTTTATCAGGAAGTGTATAGGTGATATTGTTCCCACTGTGACTATTAAAACCTACCCTAACCAGAAACCGTGGATAGACGGCAGCATTCGCGCAAATCTGAAAGCACGAACCACCGCATTCAACCATGGCAAGGTGACTAGGAATATGGCAGAATACAAACAGTGTAGCTACTCACTCCGCAAGGCAATTAAACTGGCAAAACATCAGTATAGAGACAAAGTGGAGTCGCAATTCAACGGCTCAGACACGAGACGTATGTGGCAGGGTCTATAGACAATCACGGACTACAAAAAGAAAACCAGCCACGTCGCCGACACCGACATCTCGCTTCCAGACAAGCTAAACACCTTCTTCGCCCGCTTTGAGGATAACAGTGCCACTGACGAGGCCCACTACCAAGGACTGTGGCCTCTCCTTCTCCATGGCCGACGTGATTAAGACGTTTAAGCATGTTAACCCCCGCAAGGCTGCCAGCCCAGACGGCATCCCTAGCCGCGTCCTCAGAGCATGCGCAGACCAGCTGGCTGGTGTGTTCATGGACATATTCAATCTCTCCCTTTCCCAGTCTGCTGTTCCCACATGCTTCAAGAGGGCCACCATTGTTCCTGTACCCAAGAAAGCCAAGGTAACTGAACTAAATGACTATCGCCCTGTAGCACTCACCTCTGTTATCATGAAGTGCTTTGAGAGACTAGTCAAGGATCATATCACATCTACCTTACCTGTCACCCTAGACCCACTTCAATTTGCTTACCGCCCCAATAGATCCACAGACGATGCAATTGCCATCACACTGCACACTGCCCTATCCCATCTAGACAAGAAGAATACATATGTAAGAATGCTGTTCATTGACTATAGCTCAGCATTCAACACCATAGTACCCTCCAAGCTCATCATTAAGCTTGAGGCCCTGGGTCTGAACACCGCCCTGTGCAACTGGGTCCTGGACTTCCTGACGGGCAGCCCCCAGGTGGTGAAGGTAGGAAACAACATCTCCACTTCACTGTTCCTCAACACTGGGGCCCCACAAGGGTGCGTGCTCAGCCCCCTCCTGTACTCCCTGTTCACCCATGACTGTGTGGCCAAGCACACCTCCAACTCAATCATCAAGTTTGCAGACGACACAACAGTAGTAGGCTTGATTACCAACAATGACGAGACAGCCTACAGGGAGGAGGTGAGGGCTCTGGGAGTGTGGTGCCAGGAACATAACCTCTCACTCAACATCAACAAAACAAAGGAGATGATCGTGGACTTCAGGAAACAGCAGAGGGTGCACCCACCTATCCACATCGACGGGACCGCAGTGGAGAAGGTGGAAAGCTTCTTGGCGTACACATCACTGACAAACTGAAATGGTCCACCCACGCAGACAGTGTGGTGAAGAAGGCGGAACAGAGCCTCTTCAACCTCAGGAGGCTGAAGAAATTCGGCTTATCACCTAAAACCCTCACAAACTTTTACAGATGCACAACTGAGAGCATCCTGTTGGGCTGTATCACCGCCTGGTACGGCAACTGCACCGCCCACAACCGCAGGGCTCTCCAGAGGGTGGTGCGGTCTGCCGAACGCATTACCGGGGGCAAACTACCCGCCCTCCAAGACACATACAGCACCCGATGTCACAGGAAGGCCAAAAAGATCATCAAGGACATCAACCACCCGAGCCACTGCCTGTTCACCCCGCTATCATCCAGAAGGCGAGGTCAGTACAGGTGCATCAAAGCTGGGACCGAGAGAATGAAAAACAGCTTCTATCTCAAGGCCATCAGACTGTTAAATAGCCATCACCTGCACATTAGAGGCTGCTGCTGCCTATTGAAATCACTGGCCACTTTAAGAGATGGAACACTAGTCACTTTAATAATGTTTACATATCTTACACTACTCATCTCATATGTATATACTGCATTCTATTCTATAATATTATTCTGTATCTTAGTCCATGTCACTCTGTCATTGCTTGTCCATATATGTATATTTACATTTACATTTACGTCATTATATATTCTTAAATCCCATTCCTTACTTTTTTGTGTGTATTCCTTACAATGTTGTGACATTTTTAGATATTACTGCGCTGTCGGAGCTAGAAGCACAAGCATTTCGCTACACCCGCTATAACATCTGCTAAACACGTGTATGTGACAAATAAAATTTGATTTGATTTGACAGTCCTAGCTTGCTTGAGAAAGAGTTTTTGCTAAAAAGCTATTTCTGTCTATTTTAATGGAAAACTATTACAGTAAGGTACTTACTTGTTACCCAGAAATGATTTGATATTGATATAAAAATGGCTGTGTTGGGCCTTCAACCATTTGGAACATAGAGGCTGAAGGCAGAACAAAGTATCATCATTATATCATATCAGTTAACCCTGTTATATGGGTCTGGTGACGCACTAGCCGCCTGCAAATCCCCCTCTTTGATCTGCATTGAAATGTTGCAACCCCCCAGCCCCAGCAAGATCTCAACCACCACAATCTCAGCTTGGATTCTGAGTTCTCTTCCTCATGATGCCAGAGTTTACCCTGTCACTCCCACTGCGGTTGACCCATGTCCAAATGTAGCACGTGTTCTTCACATGAATAGATTAATAATATGGTAGCCAGGAAGTGATTTGGGGTTTTGTTTCCACATTGGTGGTGACCATAACATTTGAAACACTCCAAGCATGTATGATGCATGAGATATTCCTGACATCACACTGCATAGGCAACCATATGGTGATTCAATGTTTTTGTGTAATATGTGACTAATATATGACACACTACCCATCAGTGTTGTTTTTCTGTTTCCCTGTGTGCCCTTTGTGTCCTCATTGGACCTGGTCTCCTCTGCCCTTTGTGAATGGCCTGTCCTGTATGCATGCACTAAAAGCCTCTTCTCTCTCTCCTGCCCCTGTCTCTAACCTGCGGTCTGAAGGCTGTTAAAAATATGGTGGCAATGGTAAGTGTGCCTCCCCTCCCCCCTCTACACCTCACCCCATCCCTCCCATCTCCATTTCACTGCTGCTTTAAACTACCTAGCACAACCCTCTTGCATCAACTTTAATTGAGCAATAGATTAACTGCATGTGAAGCACGCTCTGTTCTTTAGCACATTTTCTATGTTTGTACTTACAATATGTGTTGTATATTGTTTTTTTGTGGTGTGGTTTTCATGTAAGCCCTTGGGCTTCCAACCACACCTGCACACCGTTTTGTTTTCATTTGTTTTTATCTGTATTGTTGTCTATCACTTGTTTTCTTTGGTGCAAATAAATTAGACTTAAACATGTCTCATACAGTTCTAGTTACTGAGGTACAACCTCTTCTAACCCCCCAGTTTATAATGTAGTGCTGTTTGGGCCAACATTCCACTGCTGGGCAGTGCAGTATTATGAGTGTTCTTGGGTTTACAACCCTGGTTCACTCAAGGTCAGGATGAAATGATGAACATTCTATGTATAAACAAACATAGAGCATGAACAGAGAAGAGAAAGGGAAGAGGGCATGTTAATCAAGTGGTGACGTTACGTCAGGTCAGTTTGACAAAGGTTTCTCTGTTCCAGGCTGAATAATCCCTAAACAGTGAGGGTGAGTGTTGCCCGGGGGTCATGCGTTAAACTCCCACAGAGGAGGAGGAGATGGTTCCCTCCTAATCTAAACCACCCTGAGCCACTGAGCCATGTTCCACAGTAAAGGCACTGTAGTCTTGATAGGCTGAAGAGCCAATCCTCTGGGAACAAGGATCAACCCCACACAGGGTCAAAGGGCAGAGGCAGAGTTACTAAGCCTGCCAAAAACTACCTCTCCCCTGCCACAACAAAGATGGGCGTGGTGGAAGTCATTTTAGGACACTGGTGTATGGAGGAAAACAGTTTACTTGAGCACAACCATCACATTTGTCAGTTTTGTTCTACTTGGTATATCTATAACCATTGATCCCATCAACAACTCAGGTCTGTAAAAGTTGGTATAGACCAGTTAAAGGTATATAGCGTCCTGCTTTACTCCTGTCTAACCTCCTGTATTTCCCTCCACCTCTGTCCCTCCAGCTCCACCAGGTGCTGGTCCAGCTTCAGACAGGGGAGAAGGAGCAGGACTTCTCTCTGCTGCCCATCCAAGTGTCCATCAGTGTGCAGCTCTGGAGACTGCCAGGCTGCCATGAATTTCTGGCTGCACTAGGTGAGATACAGTATATCAATAAAATCATTATCCAAATGAATATAATTTCCTCATTTGTCTATAGTAGGAGTAGAGTGACACACAACATTTCAGCTGTATGTGTGCTAGGCCGATAGAGTAACTGTCCTGTGTGTGTGCAGGATTCGACCTGTGTGAGGTGGGGCAGGAGGAGGTGGTACTGAAGACGGGCAAGCAAGCCAACCGCCGCACCATGCACTTTGCCCTCCAGTCCCTGCTGGCACTGTTTGGTAAGTATCGTATTTGTAGATACACAGTGATTAATGATTATAGTTAATGGATACATGATACATTAATGTATACCTTAACATGTTTACCCTTACAATTATGTCCCACTCTTCCACCTCTCTCTCCCCCTCTCTCCCAGACTCTACAGAGCTGCCAAAGCGTCTCAGCCTGGACAGCTCGTCCTCCCTGGAGTCTCTGGCCTCTGCCCAGTTTGTCTCCAACCCCCTACCACTGGGCTACCCCAACCTGCCCTTCTCCCCACCCTGCCTGGACAATCTGGCCTCAGACGCCATCTCCGTCTACAGCCTGAGCTCCGTGGCCTCCACCATGAGCTTTGCCTCCAAGTCAGAGTGTGACTTCCTGGGCCATCGACAGCGTGGTGGGGCCACAGCACACTTCTCTGCCCACAAGCACCCGCACGTTCCCCGCAGTCGCTCCTCTCCTCACGGGGCGGCTACAGCAGCAGGAGGGGGACGGGGAGATGACGAGGAGTATGAAGGCTTCTCCATCATCAGCAGTGAGCCTCTGGGAAGCCACTGTGACTCCCTGCCTCTACCTCCGGGTCACGGCCAGCGCCACCTCCACCGCGGGGGCAGGGGTGTTGTCGGTAGTTCCAGCTCGGGCGCTGGGCGGGGTTACCAGGTGTCTGTGTCGTCACGAGGCAGTGTCAGCACCCCTACCTCCCCTGTCAAGACCAGCCTGGTTCCCATCACCAACACTCCTCTCCAGAAGGTGCCAGGCAAGGTGAGCAGCTCAGACACAGGTGAGTCGGACCAGTCCAGCACTGAGACAGACAGCACCGTCAAGTCCCAGGAGGAGAAGACTGTCCCTCTGGACCCCCAGGAGCTGGCCCAGAAGATCCTGGAGGAGACCCAGAGCCACCTGCGGGCGGTGGGGAGTTTACAACGGGCTGGGGCTGAGGGGTCTGCAGCTGGAGCCACCTCAGCCAGGAGCTCTGCCTTCCGCTCCTCAGAGACCAGCGCCTTCAGCCGTCCCAGCAGCAGCGCCAGTGTCCGCACCCAGTCCTCCCCACGACCAAAACCTCCCTCCCGCTCTTCCTCCCTGCAGAAGATCAGCTCTGGTTACAACAGCCCTGCAGCCTCGGAGACCTCCCTAAAGGATGGCAGTCACCCCTCCCCTACCCTGGACAGCCACGCCCAGTTCAAGCTCAAATACCCCAGCTCCCCCTATAGTGGTCACATCTCCCGCTCTCCCAGTAACGTGTCGCCCAGCTCTGGCCACCAGTCCCCGGCTGGCAGTGCCCCATCCCCAGCTCTCTCCTACTCCTCCACGGGCTCTGCCTGCTCCAGCCCTGCCGATGCCCCAGACCTGGACCGCCTCAGGAGGGGCGTCATCGATGAGAAGGTTGTGGCCATCCACAACCTGAAGACATTCTGGGCCAACACAGCGTCCCAGCAACAGCAGCAGCATCTGGGTCCAGTCCGGGCTCTCCGTGGCGCCCCAGGACCCCTGGTCTCTGCCAAGAGAGATGTGCTGAGCCTTCTGAACCTCTCCCCACGACACTGCTCCCCCAGCAACGCCCAAGACAGCCTGGAGCTGCGGGAGCTTGGGCTGCAGTCGCTGGACAGGGGCAACAAGAACCCTTCCAACGGTCACAATCCTAGAAAGGTGGCCCCCTCTCCCACTATTTCCACTAGCAGCAGCCCTGGTGCTCGCTCTATCAGACTACCTGCCGGCAATGGATACAAGTTCCTCTCCTCTGGCAGGTTTTTCCCATCCTCCAAATGCTGAGACACTTTAAATGGTCCTCTTTCCTGTATTTTGCCTACCACTTGTTATCCTTTGTACTGGGGGAGTTGGGCACTTTCTGGAGGGTCACTATTGGCCCACCGAACTTGATTGACAATGAAAGTATTTAATCAGCCAATGAGTGTGATCCCTCAGAGGCTCATGAATGCTTAGAAAGTGTCTTGTCATTGTGCCCATAACACTGTAAATGGCAATGAGAAAGACTCAAAGACCTGATACTGTGTTTGTGTGTATGCGTGTGTCAGGTAGACTTCAATGCCAATCGGTATTTCCTCCAAAAAATGTGCTATTTGTGTGGGCCAAGATGAAACCGCTCCAACTGGTCTCCTCCATTCTATTTTTGTTTCAATTGAATGATTATTGTTATTATTATTGTTTGTTATTGTTATTATTATTAATATTATTATTATTATTATTATTATTATTGTTTTGTAAATTAAATCCAGTGTTTCACAATCAGTATTAAGCGTTTTTATATTATAAAAAAAAAGTGAACAAAATTGTACCAATAAAAAAAATAAAAAATATTAAATATTTTTTATTGAAATCGAAACTGGCATTTTGCCTGATTTCTTTGTGAATTGATTGTCTGCTCCACAGCATGGATTCTCTTGCTATTCAATGTTAAGTACCATGTATGACTTTTTAGTCCATGATTTTGGAAATTAAACATGGAAGTGTCATGACAACCATCTCTGTCATTTATCAGTAAACCTGTTTCAATAAAAATCATGTTTGCTTTCTTGTATTTTTTGCCTTATTTTATTGCGTTGAAGATTTAGCATGCTGATGGAAATGCTGTATCAATGCATTAATGACTTTGGAAAAATCTTGTGACCACAATACAGAGTTTACTGTGGGCAGTGCAATTACACCTGTGCCCATATTCACAGTGTCTCACAAAGTGTCTCAGAGTAGGAGTGCTCACCCAGCTATTTTAAGATGAACGCACTAATTGTAAGTCGCTCTGGATAAGAGCGTCTGCTAAATGTCTAAAATGTAAAATGAGTGCTGATCTAGCATCAGGTCCTCCCTCTCCATGTAATCTTAATAATTAAGATCTAAAAGCAAAACTGATCCTAGATCGGCACTCATACTCTGAGATGTTTTATGAATACAGGCCCTGTGCTTCTGTGATGTGTGGTGAGGTAGGTGGCTGGGTAGGCATGGGCTATTATCAAAGCCAGATTTACTCACAAATAAACCTTAATGAAGCCCAAGTTCACCATACAACGGATAGCTCCAACAACCAGAAAGACATAGACTATTAACCGAAATAAAAAATTTAACTATATGGACACATTTCATCTGAATAATTCACAACGCAAACTAACACGACTCCAGATAAGACCCAGATGCAGACACAGGAGACAAAGGGCTGTGAGACAGGTTTAATCCTAGACACGTGAAAAGTGGGATGTATACGGTGGGTGCAGGGCAACAGAAGACTGAGTGAATAGCAGGGCCCATCGAGCTTGCCTAGAGTTGAGGCGCTTGGCGGTGCGGAGATATTCCAGGTTCTTGTGATTAGTCCACACAATGAATGGATGTTCAGCCCCCTCTAACCAGTGCCTCCACTCCTCCAACGCTATCTTCACCGTGAGTAGTTCTCGATTTCCCACGTCATAATTCCTCTCAGTGGTGTTAAGATGATGGGAAAGGAAAGCGCAGGGATGCAGCTTTTGGTCCTGGGCAGAACGCTGGGACAGGACCACCACGAACTGACGGGACGGATCCGGATGGATTAAGTTGGGAGCTGTAGTGAAACGATGCTTGAGGTCCGAGAACGCCCGGTCAGCAGCTGGAGACCACGTGAACGGGACCTTGGGAGAGGTGAGTGCTGAAAGGGGGGAAGCCAGGGTGCTGTAACCCTGGATGAAACGGTGGTAGAAATGAGCAAACCCCAGGAAGCGTTGCAGCTGCACTCTGGATGTGGGTTGAGGCCAATCCACCACCGCTCTCACCTTGCCAGGATCCATCTGCATATTACCTTCAGCGATGATGTATCCTAGGAAGGAGATGGTGGAGCAATGGAATTCACATTTCTCAGCTTTAACAAAAAGCTGGTTCTCCAGGAGATGCTAGAGGACTTGTCGGACGAGGAGGACATGTTCTTGAGCTGAGCGGGAAAAAACAAGGATGTCATCGAGGTTGACAAACACGAACCGGTTCAACATGTCATGGAGAACATCGTTAACCAGGGCCTGGAACACTGCAGGAGTGTTGGTCAGTCCGAATAGCATCACCAGGTATTCGTAGTGCCCGCCAGCCATGTTAAAGGCTGTCTTCCACTCGTCTCCTTCCCGTATCCGTACCAGATGGTACGCGTTCCAAAGGTCCAACTTCGAGAAGATCGTAGCCCTCTGGAGAGGCTCGAAAGTCGAGGCGATGAGTGGTAGCGGGTAACGGTTTTTAGCCATGATGTCATTAAGGCCCCGGTAGTCGATACACGGGCGCAGGGTTTTGTCCTTCTTCTCCACAAAGAAGAACTCTGCGCCGGCGGGGGAGGCAGAAGGACGGATACACCCTGCAGCCAGGGAGTCCTCAATTTGGTCTCCGGACCTGATAGGGAATAAAGCCGCCCCCGAGGTGGTGTAGTGCCCGGGAGAAGGATGATGACACCGTCGTAGGGCCGATGCGGAGGAAGTGATGTGGCACGGGCCTTGTTGAAAACTCAGCACGAACGTTGGAGAGGTTCGAGGCTTTTTCCAAGCCCGCAGGAAGACGTACCGGGGCAGGCTGCACCGACTTCAGGCAATGAGCGTGGCAGAACGGGCTCCAATAGAACAAACAGTCCAGTCGATAAGGGGATTGTGCCTCTGGAGCCATGAAAACCCCAACACCACGGGTACCTGAGGAGATTCGATGAGCAGAAATTGCATAGACTCACTGTGGTTACCTGACACTCGCAGGTTGATAGGAACCGTATTGGGGGTGACTCTGCCAATAGTGCGCCCATCCAGCACTCTGACGTCCATGGGAATGGAGAGGGATTGAGTGGGGATTCCCAGCTCTGACACCAGGGTAGTGTCCATAAAACTCTCGTCGGCCCAGAGTCAATGAGTACCCGGAGAGATTTAGATCTGTCACCCCACAGCAGGATGGCATGGAGAGGGGTACGAGTAATGGAAGATTGGAAATTCTCTGCTTGGCCCACCAGCGTACTCACAACTACTGATGGGCCAGGTCTTTTAATGGACAGGTGAAATGTAATGACCTGTAGTCCCACAATACAGACAGCTCTTGGTGTTTAGTCTCCGTAAACGTTAGGCAGGAAACAATCTAGCTCTGCCAAATTGCAAAGGCTCCGGAGGAGGCGAGTCGGCAGACCTCGTGATTCCCGGGGGAACTCAGTTAACCTCGGATTCTCTCAGTAATGTAGACGCCGGGGACTTCCGGGATCCTTGGACGAGCGAGTGTGACTGGGAACAGACCTCCTCTCCCTCCTACGTTCCCGTAGTCGCCCATCGATCCGTATGGTCAAGGCGATGAGAGAGTCGAGATCCATGGGCAGCTCCCGGGCTGCGAGCTCGTCTTTAACCTCCTCCAATAATCCGTAAAGGAACGCGTCGAACAGGGATTCCGGGTTCCAGGCACTCACGGCGGCCAACGTGTGGAAATCGACCGCATAGTCTGCCAAACTACAGGAGTCTTGACGTAGTAGAAGTAGCTTCCGAGCAGCTTCTCTCCCGGACAACTGAAAATCGAACACCTTTTTCACCTCCGCCATGAACTCCTCCAGACTGAAGCACACGGTGGACTGTTGCTTCCACATCGCCGTAGCCCAGGCGAGAGCCCTCCCGGACATCAGCGTTATAAGGTATGCTATCTTTGAGCAGTCCGAGGGAAAAGAAGAGGGCTGCAGCTCGAAGATGAGGGAGTACTGGGAGAGAAACACCCGACAGGTTCATGAATCTCCAGCGTAGCGTTCCGGAGGAGGTAAGCAGGGTTTTCGGGAAGCTGGAGTGGGCTGGGGAGAGGCGCTGCTGACATCGGGGTTACTGAGAGGCTGGGAGGTTACTGTAGTGGCTGGCTGCCTAATAGACAATCCGTAGAATTGCTCCAGCAATGTATTGAAAGTGTGGTCGTGCCGTTCCGCCAAGGTCTGGAATTCTTCCATAAGATTCTGAAGTAACTCCTTGTGTCTTCCAATGGTGGCTCCTTGGGAGGAGACGGCGTTGCGGAGCTGGTCCGAGTCTGCTGGGTCAGTCATGGCCAGTTCGTACTAACACGACTCAGGAGAAGACCCAGATGCAAACACAG
The DNA here is from genome assembly GCF_964263955.1 of Coregonus lavaretus. NCBI lineage: Eukaryota > Metazoa > Chordata > Actinopteri > Salmoniformes > Salmonidae > Coregonus > Coregonus lavaretus. The sequence goes on along the minus strand of NC_140004.1, from coordinate 23,777,346 downwards.
GAGGCAGGCAGTATGAATCTCAGATGTTTATTACAAAACAGGGGGCAGGCAAACGGCATGTCAAGGGCAGGCAGAGGTCAGTAATCCAAGGCAGCGTCAATCAGGAACAGAACGGCAGGCAGGCTCAGGGTCAGGGCAGGCAGAATGGTCAGAACCTGGAGGGCTAGAAAACAGAAACTAGAGATGCTGGAAAACGGGAAAAACACGCTGGTAAGACTTGACAAGACAAGACGAACTGGCAACAGACAAACAGAAAACGCAGGTATATATATACAGGGGATAATGGGGAAAATGGGAGACACCTTGTGCGGGGTGGAGACAAGCACAAGACAGGTGAAACAGATCAGGGTGTGACACAAACTCCATAGCCTTTCACAATGGATGTACAACTCTTCCAATGCGCCGAGCACGGAGTGCGCAAACACACACACATAATAATATTATTATATGAAATATTATTACACACACATATACACTGACTGTACAAAACATTATGAACACCTGCTCTTTCCATGACAGACTGACCAGGTGAATCCAGGTGAAAGCTATGATCCCTTATTGATGTCACTTGTTAAATCCACTTCAATCAGTGTAGATGAAGGGGAAGAGACAGGTTAAAGAATGATTTTTTTTTTATTAGGAAAGTGTTCTTAATGTGTTGTACACTCAGTGTATAATAAATAAGGTTAATTTTCACACTGACACAAAAAGTAGCTGGTAGTACAATTCTCCTATGCAGCACACAGGTAGGCAGCTCCATCCATTAGGGCATCCAGCCGGTCAGAGAGCAGAGTCCTCTTGCGCGAGTGCGCCCCCATGCAGCCACGTATGTAGAATGGTTGTAGGGTAGTTAGTCGCATCCATCTTGTAGAAGCCAAAGCTCGATCCTCATTGAGTGGCATGAGAAGCCCCATTCCCTCTACGTCCACAAAGCTAAAGTAAATGTCCAAGATGTGTAAAGGTCAGGCTAAAAAGTATTAATTGGTTATGACGTTTCAGACAAGTGGACAGTCCAGTACTCACTGTTCGCCTGCCCTACAGCTAGCAGTGAGGGTGATGGTGGTTGCCTTGCCTGTCATGAATAAAGTCACATCTTGTAGATCTCCTGTATGCTGCCTCTATCTGATCTTAACTTTCATTATAGTTGACGTTCCACTATTCAAACCCTCCAAACGGCGTGTTACATTATTCCAACTTTGTCAGGTTGTTTTTTCTAACAAGCTAGCTTTGTTCAGTTCAAGGGATGCAAGCAACAAAGTATGTACGCAGGGCCGGCTGTCACGCCCTGACTCAAGGGACTCTTATATGTTGAGTCAGGGTGTGTATATTCTTTGTGGTGTTTTCTATGTTTCGATCTATTATGTGTAGATCTATGTTGGCCGGTGTGGTTCCCAATCAGAGGCAGCTGTAGCTCGTTGTCTCTGATTGGGGATCATACTTAGGCAGCCTATTGGCACTAGTGGGTTGTGGGATCTTGTTCCTTGTAAGGTATGTTGTGTGTGCTACCTTGGACTTCACGTTTCGTTTATTGTTTTGTTGTGGTGTTTAATAGTTAAAATAAACATGTATGCTTATCACGCTGCGCCTTGGTCTGACCCGTCCTTCAACGAACCTGACAGAAGATCCCACCAAACGAGGACCAAGCAGCGTGTCCAGGCGGAGCAGATGGCCATGGCACAGGTGGCCAATTTGTGGTCATGGGAGAAGATATTCGCGGGGAAAGGACCATGGGCTAAGGTAGATGCCCAGGCAGGAGAGGAGCAATGGCAACACGGAGGTGTCATGATTTAACTGGATTTGAACCCAAATGCAGACAACTACACCGAGCCAGAGAAGGTTTAACAGGTTTATTTACAAAGTTCAATTTGTCCAGGTTTCCAATAATAGGGGAAGAGCAAGTCCAGGTTTACAGGGAGGGTAACAGATCCAGGTTCAGAGCAGGTGTGGTACCGTAATGTCCTAGTGTCCGTGGTGAGTCCAAAAGGGAGGTCCGGTAGTGGAAAGCAGGATGGTGGTGGCAGGAGTGAAGCGGAGGCAGGAGTCAGGTTCCAATAATATGGTCGTCTTGACTATGATCTGACGATGAGTGGCAAGTTTGACCGGGTCTTAAAGGCTGAGGTGATTATGGTGAATGAGCTGCAGCTGGAACCCTGACTCCCGCACACCAGACTTCACTCCTGCAATCAAGGACAGACAGAGGGGAGGGGGAGAGCAGAGAGAGAGCTACCTAGCAGCAGTAGGCCTAACAGGAGGAGGCCGGTCGAGGAGGAAGCCCGAGAAGCAGCCCCAAGAAAATGTTGGGGGGAGGGCACACGGGGTGGTGCGCGTCGCCAGTCCGGCCCGGCCTGTTCCTGCTCCTCGCACCAAGCCAGTGGTGCGCGTCGCCAGTCCGGCCCGGCCTGTTCCTGCTCCTCGCACCAAGCCAGTGGTGCGCGTCGCCAGTCCGGCCCGGCCTGTTCCTGCTCCTCGCACCAAGACAGTGGTGCGCGTCGCCAGTCCGGCCTGTTCCTGCTCCTCGCACCAAGCCAGTGGTGCGCGTCGCCAGTCCGGCCCGGCCTGTTTCTGCTCCTCGCACCAAGCCAGTGGTGCGCGTCGCCAGTCCGGCCCGGCCTGTTCCTGCTCCTTGCACCAAGCCAGTGGTGCGCGTCGCCAGTCCGGCCCGGCCTGTTCCTGCTCCTCGCACCAAGCCAGTGGTGCGCGTCACCAGCCCAGCCCGGCCCGTTCCTGCCCCTCGCACCAAACCAGTGGTGCGTGTTCCTAGTCAGGTCCGGCCCGTGCCTGCTCCTCGCACCAGACCAGTGGTGCATTTGTCCAGTCCGGCACCGGTCAGCTGCTCCACTCCGGAACCAGAGCAGTCCGCTCCACCGGTGCCTGATCCAGCTCCGGTCAGCTGCGCCACTCCGGAGCCAGAGCAGTCCGCTCCACCGGGGTACAGTCCAGCTCCGGTCAGCGGCTCCACTCCGGAGCCAGAGCAGTCCGCTCCACCGGTGCCTGATCCAGCTCCGGTCAGCGGCTCCACTCCGGAGCCAGAGCAGTCCGCTCCACCATTTATTGTTTTGTCGTGGTGTTTAATAGTTAAAATAAACATGTACAGTGGGGGGAAAAAAGTATTTAGTCAGCCACCAATTGTGCAAGTTCTCCCACTTAAAAAGATGAGAGAACCCTGTAATTTTCATCATAGGTACACGTCAACTATGACAGACAAATTGAGGAAAAAGAATCCAGAAAATCACATTGTAGGATTTTTAATGAATTTATTTGCAAATTATGGTGGAAAATAAGTATTTGGTCACCTACAAACAAGCAAGATTTCTGGCTCTCACAGACCTGTAACTTCTTCTTTAACTGTATTAATGGAACCTGTTTGAACTTGTTATCAGTATAAAAGACACCTGTCCACAACCTGTCACACTCCAAACTCCACTATGGCCAAGACCAAAGAGCTGTCAAAGGACACCAGAAACAAAATTGTAGACCTGCACCAGGCTGGGAAGACTGAATCTGCAATAGGTAAGCAGCTTGGTTTGAAGAAATCAACTGTGGGAGCAATTATTAGGAAATGGAAGACATACAAGACCACTGATAATCTTCCTCGATCTGGGGCTCCACGCAAGATCTCACCCCGTGGGGACAAAATGATCACAAGAACAGTGAGCAAAAATCCCAGAACCACACGGGGGGACCTAGTGAATGACCTGCAGAGAGCTGGGACCAAAGTAACAAAGCCTACCATCAGTAACACACTACGCCGCCAGGGACTCAAATCCTGCAGTGCCAGACGTGTCCCCCTGCTTAAGCCAGTACATGTCCAGGCCCGTCTGAAGTTTGCTAGAGTGCATTTGGATGATCCAGAAGAGGATTGGGAGAATGTCATATGGTCAGATGAAACCAAAATAGAACTTTTTGGTAAAAACTCAACTCGTCGTGTTTGGAGGACAAAGAATGCTGAGTTGCATCCAAAGAACACCATACCTACTGTGAAGCATGGGGGTGGAAACATCATGCTTTGGGGCTGTTTTTCTGCAAAGGGACCAGGACGACTGATCCGTGTAAAGGAAAGAATGAATGGGGCCATGTATCGTGAGATTTTGAGTGAAAACCTCCTTCCATCAGCAAGGGCATTGAAGATGAAACGTGGCTGGGTCTTTCAGCATGACAGTGATCCCAAACACACCGCCCGGGCAACGAAGGAGTGGCTTCGTAAGAAGCATTTCAAGGTCCTGGAGTGGCCTAGCCAGTCTCCAGATCTCAACCCCATAGAAAATCTTTGGAGGGAGTTGAAAGTCAGTGTTGCCCAGCGACAGCCCCAAAACATCACTGCTCTAGAGGAGATCTGCATGGAGGAATGGGCCAAAATACCAGCAACAGTGTGTGAAAACCTTGTGAAGACTTACAGAAAACGTTTGACCTGTGTCATTGCCAACAAAGGGTATATAACAAGGTATTGAGAAACTTTTGTTATTGACCAAATACTTATTTTCTATTAAAAATCCTACAATGTGATTTTCTGGATTTTTTTTTCTCATTTTGTCTGTCATAGTTGACGTGTACCTATGATGAAAATTACAGGCCTCTCTCATATTTTTAAGTGGGAGAACTTGCACAATTGGTGGCTGACTAAATACTTTTTTTCCCCACTGTATGCTTATCACGCTGCGCCTTGGTCTGACCCGTCCTTCAACGAACGTGACACCGGCTCTAGGCATAAGTGACATATGAGGTTGCTTAACCAAAAAAAACTATATTTATATATATATATATACACATATATATAGTGCCTTCAGAAAGTATTAATATCCCTTGACTTATTCCACATTTCTTGTGTTACAGCCTGAATTCAAATTGGATTAAATATAATATTTTCCTCACCCATCTACACACAATACACCATAATAACAAAATGAAAACATATTTTTAGAAATTTCTGCACATTTGTTGAAAATGAATTACAAGAATATCTAATTTACATAAGTATTCACACCCTTGAGTCAATACTTTGTAGAAGCACCTTTTGCAGCAATTACAGCTGTGAGTATTTCTGGGCAACATTTTTCCCATTATTCTTTTCAAAATTCTTCAAGCTCTGTCAAATTGGTCATTGCTAGACAACCATTTTCAGGTCTTGCCATAGATTTTCAAGTAGATTTAAGTTAAACCTGTAACTCGGCCATTCAGGAACATTCTCTCTTCTTGGTAAGCAACTCCAGTGTAGATTTGGCCTTGTGTTTTAGGTTATTGTCCTGCTGAAAGGTGAATTCATCTCCCAGTGTCTGTTGGAAAGCAATATGGAGAGTGGTACTCAGTAATGTGTTGTATTTGATTTGCCCCAAACATAACACTTTGTATTCACAAAAAAAAATGTATTGCTTTGCCATATTTTTTGTAGTATTACTTTAGTGCCTTGTTGCAAACAGGATGGATGTTTTGGAATATTTTTATTCTGTACAGGCTTCCTTGTATTCACTCTATCAATTAGGTTAGTATTGTGGAGTAACTACAATGTTGTTGATCCATCCTCAGTTTTCTCCTATCACAGCCATTAAACTCTGTAACTGTTTTAAAGTCACCATTGTCCTCATGGTGAAATCCCTGAGCGGTTTCTTTCCTCTCCGGCAACTGCGTTAGGAAGGACGCCTGTATCTTTGTAGTGACTGGGTGTATTGATACAACATCCAAAGTGTAATTAATAACACCATGCTCAAAGGGATATTCAATGTCTGCTTTTTTTCTCCACAGATGATGCAATCTCTATTGCACTCCACACTGCCCTCTCCCCCCTGGACAAGAGGAACACCTACGTGAGAATGCTGTTAATTGACTATAGCTCAGCGTTCAACGCCATAGTGCCCTCCAAACTCATCACTAAGCTCAAGACCCTGGGACTGAACACCTCCCTCTGCAACTAGATCCTGGATCCCAGGTGGTGAGGGTAGGCAACAGCACATCTACCACGTTGACCCTCAACACGGGGGCCCATCACAGGTGCGTGATTAGTCCCCTCCAGTACTCCCTGTTCACCCATGACTGCGTGGCCGCACACGACTCCAACACCATCATTAAGTTTGCTGACGACACAACGATGGTTGGCCTGATCACCGACGACGATGAGACAGCCTATAGGGAGGAGGTCAGTGACCTGGCAGTGTGGTGCCAGGACAACAACCTATCCCTCAACGTCAACAAGACAAAGGAGTTGATCGTAGACTACAGAAAATGGAGGGTTGAGCTCGCCCCCATCCACATTGACAGGGCTGTTGTGGAGCGGGTCGAGAGCTTCAAGTTTCTTGGTGTCCACATCACTAAGGAATTATCGTGGTCCACACAAACCAACACAGTCTTGAAGAAGGCACGACAATGCCTCTTCCCCCTCAGCAGGCTGAAAAGATTTGGCATGGGCCCTTAGATCCTCAAGAAGTTCTACAGCTGCACCGTTGAGAGCATCTTGACTTGCTGCATCACCGCTTGGTATGGCAACTGCTTGGCATCCAACCGCAAGGCGCTACAGAGGGTAGTGTGTATGGCCCAGTACATCAATGGGTCTGAGCTCTTTGCCATCCAGGACCTCTATACCAGGCAGTGTCAGAGGAAGACCCTAAAAATTGTCAAGGACTCCAGCCACCCAAGTCATAGACTGCTTTCTCTGCTACTGCACGGCAAGCGATACCGATGCACCAAGTCTGGAATCAACAGGACCCTGAACAGCTTCTACCCTGAACAGCTTCTACCCCCAAGCTAAATAGTTTGTCCAGGCAACTATTGGTTAACTATTTAACTATCTGCATTGACCCTTTTTGCACTCTTTTGACTCATCACATACTATGCTGCTACTGTTTATTATCTATCCTGTTGCCTAGTCACTTTATCCCTACCTATATGTACATATCTACCTCAATTACCTTCTACCCCCGCACATCGACTTGGTACTGGTACCCCGTGTATATAGCCAAGTCATCGTTACTCATTGTATATTTATTCCTCATGTTATTATTTTTATTTTTCTCTCTGAATTGTTGAGAAGGGCGTCCCGTAAATAAGCATTTCACTGTTTGTCTACACCTGTTGTTTAATTAAACATATGACAAATAACTTGATTTTTATTTGAGTTGTTGAGTAGTCAAACTCTTTTAATCTAAAATACTTGTACTGCTCTCTGAATAGAAGAAGATGAGGAAGAAGAAGAAGAAGAAGAAGAAGAAGAAGAAGAAGAAGAAGAAGAAGAAGAAGAAGAAGAAGAAGAAGAAGGAGAAGAAGAAGAAGAAGAAGAAGAAGAAGAAGAAGAAGAAGAAGATATTTTGTATTGATTTATTGGTTCAATAAAACTTGGGTGATTTAGGGTGTGGTTGAATAGTTTTAGTGTTATCAATGAGAAACAGACAAGGGGAATCTTGCAAAATCCTGCACATATGAATTATACTTTTCAGTAGGAAATATTGACCAACATTTTCAGAATGACAGTAGTTCACTATCGATCTCCTCCTGTGAGGTCACTCAAAGTGTCTCCACTCTCACCAATCACAGACGGTAAGAGGCAGAATATGGGAGTTGTTGAAATAGCACATGACGTCAGTGGTAGTACGCAGCCGCAGCCGAAAAAGTGACGATGGTCCTGATCAAGGAATAGTAAGTCCAAACTTTTCTTGATTTTACTGTAATGTGTGTGATAATAATATACTATTTTCGAATACTGAGATGCTTGCTTAGATGTTTTTACTCAAATTATAACTTTGCAGATATGTTTGGGAACGCATGTGTTTGGTAGAGTGGGATTGTTCAGGTCTGGCCTACCCGATGACAGCGAGTCAGCATATAGGCTACTAATGTTAGCCGACTCAACTTCCTTTCGGCTTTTCACTGCTATTGTGCTAGCCAACTGGATAGCGAAGTACAACAATATGGAACATTTGTCGATTATCTAGTATCGACAGGATACAGTTTTTAGCAAGCTAACAATGTACGGTATATTGTTTGGTGTAGGTAGTTTGAACGTTTTGCGGTTTGTAACTTTGTCGATAATGGTAACTTTCTAGCTAGCTAACTAGCTAATTTACCTAGCGGAAGGGAGACTGCCTACCCTAGAGAAATTGCACGCGTACCACATACGTTCAATCCACTGCCTGTAAAACCCGGTTTCCCAAAAGTATTTTAAGGCTAAGTTCATCGTTAGAACCGGTTCTAAATATGAACGTAGCCTTAAGAAGCGTTAGTGGAAAAGGACACTGGTGTGTTGAACAGGGTTGTCAACTTTGCAATGTCTTGCTGACGGTGTTCAAGTCTTCATGGCAGGCTGGTGATTCATGAACTTTGACCAAACTGCTGACCAAGGAAACATCTGCTTGTGAGAGAAATAACTAGGGTGATGCATTCTGCACTGTCACGTGGTGTGCTAATGGTTCCCAGTTCAAACAATCAGTATGCCTAATCCAGTCTGATTCAGGAAGACGTTTGAATGTCTGAAGAGGTAGAATGTAACCCAATTTGTGTTGATTGTCAGTAGGCGCATGCATTTTTATTCAACTTGATGTGATCCATATCCATTGATTCCTATGCCCTGCCTCGTATAAAAGCCTACTAAACTAGGTTTATGGCTAGACTTTTAGTAATCAGTGGTTACAGTCATCTCATGTGTGTGGAGTAACCTCACCACATTCAGAATACAAACAACTACAGTAGAGAGATTATTTTCTAATCTTTGTTAAGCTAATCTATCGCAGAGTTTTGAAACGCAGCCTTTGAGAAACAAACCCTGAGGCATGTTCTGAACTTGGTCAACAAACAGATTACAGGTGGCTGGAGGAAGTGTGTAGCCTACTGCAGCTCTCGTGGCTGCTCTCATGCACATGCCACTCAGATTTAGGCTGATGTCACTCAGTGTTGGCTCACACAGCTGAGAATAGATAGCCACATTTTTGTTATGAAGTAGGTAGTTTCATCCCTGTTTTATTTTAAATAAATAGCCTAATCTAGCATCTTTCAATAAGTGGTGTGGTTTGTATGACCTTTTTACATGCCACAAGTCAATCAGTGAAATCTTGCAGCACATCGGTTTGGCCTTCACTGCCCCTGTCTGTCAGTCACTGCAGATGATAGGAAAGGTCTCTCCTTGTTGCCTTCTGTTGAAGCCTGTCTGTGTTAATGCTAGGGGTGTGCTGATCTCGTCATACTCGTAATCGTATCTGTTTTATCACGTAATCGGATTTACTCGTGATCAGAAAACACGGAAGTACGCTTTAAATGCCGGTAAAGCGTATACCTCACGTGCGCATTACTGAGTGCATCTCAGAGCACATCTGATGTTCCTTCACTCATTCACACACATTGTTAAACGACCCGACAGATGAAAATGCACATGATTTACTTGCTTAGGCCTATTTAATTATTAACGACAGGCTGATAAATAACTTAATGCATGGCTGACTACCACTGCCTGCATTTTTTCCAGACACAGATTTAGATGAAGGTAGGCTAATTTAGATGACGGTAGGCTAATTTAGATGACGGTAGGCTAATTTAGATGACGGTAGGCTAATTTAGATGAAAGTAGGCTAATTTGCTTGTCCCATATATTGTTTCACTTTTGAGAGAAGCAAAACTTTTCTCTCCCAACACTTATGCCACAACATTTGTACAATCCAAATTTTTTATCTACATTTGTCTTTTTATTTTCTAATGATCTGTCGCTCGGGAAACATGCCTGGGCGAGAATAAATGATAATAGCAAGCATGGGCTTGGATCACGATATAATGACAGATGTCGTCAGCAATGGAATAATTATACGGACAGATAAAGTAGGCCTAGTAAACAATGCCAAGAAGACACACACAAAAAAAACATATAGCCTCACAAAGTCTACAGGAAATAACTAGATTGAGCAACAATGACTAGCTACGGATTCTGATTCATACACGATGTTTGGAGAAGGGGAGACTTGTGTCCTGAGATGTGTGACTGTGTGAGTCTGTCTGGGGAAATGATAGCTGAGGGAGAGCGGCTTGTTCTAATCCAATCATTGCAGCAGGCTCAGCGGATACCCCGGCAGTTTCTTTACAGACAGAAGAACTAGCCAATAGTTATTTAGAGCACACAGCGCTTCGCACTGTTTGAGTGAAAGAGATGCGTGCTGGCAGCTGAAAAATACAGAGATAATTGCAAAAAATACTTGTCATAATCGTATTCGGAAAATTCTCTATCAGTTAAGATACTCGTTTAGTTCGAGTACTCGGCACACCCCTAGTAAATGCATTTTACCTCTCCATCCAATCCCAACATGGCTTAGTGTGTAACACAGGGCGTGAAGTCTCAGGCTAGCCTGTTGCTCAGATCTCACACACAACATCTAAGATCTGCCAGATTTACAGGTTTTAGGATGTGACACCATTACAGCAGTCATCTTTCTAACTGAAAAGCATCCTTATTGCCTGGGTCTATGGGTAACCGGTCTGTTGTTGTAAGGCAGTCACTGGTTGTAATGCTATTTGTGAATTGTTACTACTTTCAAGGCTATGGTCAATGGTATCATTATACCACAGCCCTGTTTGGTAAATGATCGTAACTCAGTGGGGGTTTATGTTAAAGATTAACCATGGATCAACAGAAAACAAAGTGCTTCCTGATAGTAGAGCTACATATGGATGGAATAGGCTTACCTCCCCTCTTAGAGAGAAAGAGAGAGAGAGTATATGGAGGGGGGGGGGGTCCCATATTCTTACGGATAACTGTTTCTGCATTCCTTTCTCTATGATATTCCGCTCTGGTTTTAGTGGTCATTGGGTGGGGAAACGCTGCTATGATGTCATGTTTGTGTGGGCACAGAACACCACACCCTCAGTGGCTGGACTAGCTTTTGGGTAGTCTCTCTGGTTCACATTTTGGCAGTGTCCTGACTGTCAGGCAGTAGGTTATAGTTGGAGCTGCCTTCATCATGTCATGTGACTCAGGAAGAGTAACCTGGACTAATTTCCTGTTCCTGTACACTGAGGAAACCTCTCATGTGCCCCATGGAAGCTGAGCCTCCTGCTGCCACCATCAAACAGGCTGACAGGGGCTACTGCAGTTACAAAGTCATGAGGCAATGGCCTTGCGTAAAGAAAATGATTATAGCTGCTATGGCCAAAAAGAAAGCAAGTGTATCATGTCTCAATTGTGATGAAAAAAAAAAAAAAAAGGATGCCTGTAGTCAAATCTGTTTATCAAAACAGCAACCAATTCTATGAGGCTAGTAGAGAACACGTGGCTTGTAAGACTGTTGGAACTAAATTTATCCCACTTATTTTTTGACTCAGGCCTAGATGTGATTATGATGGCCAGTGCCAGTCAGTGTTCATCACAGAACCATGTCTCATCTCGCTCTCTGCTCTACTCTCTTTCAGCCGTGTGGTGTTACCCTGTACTGTGGAGGAGGTGAGTACGTCACCATGGTTTCACTCTCAGTAGGCCTATTCAGCATTCAGTCAAGCATCCTATGGAATTAACCTTCTGTTCAGATCTGTCTTGGCTTTCCTTATCTGGTTTGGTAACAGTTGTGTGGATTGATCTGTTTATGAGTGGTGGCATAACACACACCAGGGTTTCCCTTAGGAAAATGTGGTGCCGGACGTTTGACCTGCAGCATTTAAATTTACCGGACCCATATGCGTTGGGTGCGTAACTTGATTAGGGCTTCCACCCATGGTGCTCATAACGACAGAAATCACAATTTAGATTATGGGTAATTCATCTTAACAGAACATGCAACTCAAGGATTTAACGACATCCGTCCTTCTTTCCGAATTCCGATGCGCACATTGAAGACGTTAGAATAACTGTCCACATGTACTTTTCCTCAACCATCAAATCAAAGTTTACTGGTCGCGTACACAGATTTGCAGGTGCAGTAAAATGCTTGTTGTATCTAGCTCCAACATTGCAGTAATACCTAGCAATAAAACATTTTAAAAAACAATACACACATAATCCAGGGAAAAAATTAAAAAATATCAGAACGAGCAATGTCAGAGACCGAAATATAACTTGTTTTCAAAAGAAAATTATTTTTTTTGTCCATTAGAATTACATTAAATTGATCAGAAATACAGTGTAGACATTCTTCATGTTGTAAATGGCTATTGTAGCTGGAAACGGCTGATTATTTTATGGAATATCTACATAGACGTACAGAGGCCCATTATCAGCAACAATCAGTCCTGTGTTCCAATGGCACGTTGTGTTTGCTAATCCAAGTTTATCATCTTAAAAGGCTAATTGATCATTAGAAAACCCTTTTGCAATTATATTAGTACAGCTGAAAACTGTTGTGCTGATTAAAGAAGCAATAAAACTGGCCTTCTTCAGACTAGTTGAGTATCTGGAGCATCAGCAATTGTGGGTTCAATTACAGGCTCAAAATGGCCAGAAACAAATAACTTTCTTCTGAAACTCATCAGTCTATTCTTGTTCTGAGAAATGAAGGCTATTCCATGCAAGAAATTGCCAAGAAACTGAAGATCTCGTAGAACGCTGTGTTACTACTCCCTTCACAGAACAGCGCAAACTGGCTCTAACCAGAATAGAAAGAGGAGTGGGAGGCCCCGGTGTACAACTGAGCAAGAGAACAAATATATTAGTGTGTAGTTTGAGAAACAGATGCCTCACAGGTCCTCAACTGGCAGCTTCATTAAATAGTACCCGCAAAACACCAGTCTCAACATCAACAGTGAAGAGGCGACTCCAGGATACTGACCTTCTAGGCAGAGTTGCAAAGAAAAAGCCATATCTCAGACTAGCCAATAAAAATAAAAGATTAAGATGGGCAAAAAAACACAGACACTGGACAGAGGAAGATTGGAAATAAGTGTTATGGACAGACAAATTGAAGTTTGAGGTGTTCAGATCACAAAGAAGAACATTTGTGAGATGCAGACCAAATGAAAAGATGCTGGAGGACTGCTTGATGCCATCTGTCAAGCATGGTGGAGGCAATGTGATGGTCTGGGGGTGCTTTGGTGGTGGTAAAGTGGGAGATTTGTACAGGGTAAAAGGGATCTTGAAGAAGGAAGGCTATCACTCCATTTTGCAACGCCATGCCATACCCTGTGGACGGCGCTTGATTGAAGCCAATTTCCTCCTAAAACAGGACAATGACCCAAAGCACAGCTCCAAACTATGCAAGAACTATTTAGGGAAGAAGCAGTCAGCTGGTATTCTGTCTATAATGGAGTGGCCAGCACAGTCACCGGATCTCAACCCTATTGAGCTGTTGTGGGAGCAGCTTGACCGTATGAAGAAGTGCCCATCAAGCCAATCCAACTTGTGGGAGGTGCATCAGGAAGCATGGGATGAAATCTCTTCAGATTACCTCAACAAATTGACAACTAGAATGCCAAAGGTCTGCAAGGCTGTAATTGCTGCAAATGGAGCATTCTTTGACGAAAGCCAAGTTTGAAGGACACAATTATTATTTTTATTAAAAATCTAACCTTCTAAAATGTCTAACCTTGGCAATGACTACATTTCCTATGCCTTTTGCTATATTTGCTATTCAAACTCATTTCATGTATGTTTTCATGGAAAACAAGGACATTTCTAAGTGACCCCAAACTTTTGAACGGTAGTGTATATATACAGTTGAAGTCATAAGTTTACATACACTTAGGTTGAAGTCATTAAAACTTGTTTTTCAACCACGCCATACATTTCTTGTTAAAAAAACTATAGTTTTGGCAAGTCGGTTAGGACATCTACTTTGTGCATGACACAAGTAATTTTTCCAACAGTTGTTTACAGACAGATTATTTCACTTATAATTCACTGTATCACAATTCTAGTGGGTCAGAAGTTTACATACACTAAGTTGACTGTGCCTTTAAACAGCTTGGAAATTTTCAAAAAATGATGTCATGGCTTTAGAAGCTTCTGATAGGCTAATTGACATCATTTGAGTCAATTGGAGGTGTACCTGTGGATGTATTTCAAGGCCTACCTTCAAACTCAGTGCCTCTTTGCTTGACTTCATGGGAAAATCAAAAGAAATCAGCCAAGACCTCAGAAAAGAAATTGTAGACCACAAGTTTGGTTCATCCTTGGGAGCAATTTTCAAACGCCTAAAGGTACCACGTTCATCTGTACAAACAATAGTACGCAAGTATAAACACCATGGGACCACGCAGCCGTCATACCGCTCAGGAAGGAGACGCGTTCTGTCTCCTAGAGATGAACGTACTTTGGTGCAAAAAGTGCAAATCAATCCCAGAACAACAACAAAGGACCTTGTGAAGATGCTAGAGGAAACCGGTACAAAAGTATCTATATCCACAGTAAAACGAGTCCTATATCGACATAAACTGAAAGGCCGCTCAGCAAGGAAGAAGCCTCTGCTCCAAAACCGCCATAAAAAATCCAGACTACGGTTTGCAACTGGACATGGGGACAAAGATGGTACTTTTTGGAGAAATGTCCTCTGGTCTGATGAAACAAAAATAGAACTGTTTGGCCATAATGACCATCGTTATGTTTGGAGGAAAAGGTGGGTGGCTTGCAAGCTGAAGAACAAAGACAAGGTATTGGAGTGGCCTTCACAAAGCCCTGACCTCAATCCTATAGAAAATGTGTGGGCAGAACTAAAAAAGCGTCTGCGAGCAAGGAGGCCTACAAACCTGACTCAGTTACACCAGCTCTGTCAGGAGGGATGGGCCAAAATTCACCCAACTTATTGTGGGAAGCTTGTGGAAAGCTACCCATAACGTTTGACCCAAGTTAAACAATTTAAAGGCAATGCTAGCAAATACTAATTGAGTGTATGTAAATTTCTGACCCACTGGGAATGTGATTAAATAAATAAAAGCTTAAATAAATCATTCTCTCTACTATTATTCTGACATTTCACATTCTTAAAATAAAGTGGTGATCCTAACTGACCTAAGACAGGGAATATTTACTAGGATTAAATGTCAGGAATTGTGAAAAACTGAGTTTAAATGTATTTGGCTAAGGTGTATGTAAACTTCCGACTTCAACTACAGTGGGGGAAAAAAGTATTTAGTCAGCCACCAATTGTGCAAGTTCTCCCACTTAAAAAGATGAGAGAGGCCTGTAAGAATTTTTTTTCCAGAAAATCACATTGTAGGATTTTTAATGAATTTATTTGCAAATTATGGTGGAAAATAAGTATTTGGTCATCGACAAACAAGCAAGATTTCTGGCTCTCACAGACCTGTAACTTCTTCTTTAAGAGGCTCCTCTGTCCTCCACTCGTTACCTGTATTAATGGCACCTGTTTGAACTTGTTATCAGTATAAAAGACACCTGTCCACAACCTCAAACAGTCACACTCCAAACTCCGCTATGGCCAAGACCAAAGAGCTGTCAAAGGACACCAGAAACAAAATTGTAGACCTGCACCAGGCTGGGAAGACTGAATCTGCAATAGGTAAGCAGCTTGGTTTGAAGAAATCAACTGTGGGAGCAATTATTAGGAAATGGAAGACATACAAGACCACTGATAATCTCCCTCGATCTGGGGCTCCACGCAAGATCTCACCCCGTGGGGTCAAAATGATCACAAGAACGGTAAGCAAAAATCCCAGAACCACACGGGGGGACCTAGTGAATGACCTGCAGAGAGCTGGGACCAAAGTAACAAAGCCTACCATCAGTAACACACTACGCCGCCAGGGACTCAAATCCTGCAGTGCCAGACGTGTCCCCCTGCTTAAGCCAGTACATGTCCAGGCCCATCTGAAGTTTGCTAGAGTGCATTTGGATGATCCAGAAGAGGATTGGGAGAATGTCATATGGTCAGATGAAACCAAAATAGAACTTTTTGGTAAAAACTCAACTCGTCGTGTTTGGAGGACAAAGGATGCTGAGTTGCATCCAAAGAACACCATACCTACTGTGAAGCATGGGGGTGGAAACATCATGCTTTGGGGCTGTTTTTCTGCAAAGGGACCAGGACGACTGATCCGTCTAAAGGAAAGAATGAATGGGGCCATGTATCGTGAGATTTTGAGTGAAAACCTCCTTCCATCAGCAAGGGCATTGAAGATGAAACATGGCTGGGTCTTTCAGCATGACAATGATCCCAAACACACCGCCCGGGCAACGAAGGAGTGGCTTCGTAAGAAGCATTTCAAGGTCCTGGAGTGGCCTAGCCAGTCTCCAGATCTCAACCCCATAGAAAATCTTTGGAGGGAGTTGAAAGTCCGTGTTGCCCAGCGACAGCCCCAAAACATCATTGCTCTAGAGGAGATCTGCATGGAGGAATGGGCCAAAATACCAGCAACAGTGTGTGAAAACCTTGTGAAGACTTACAGAAAACGTTTGACCTGTGTCATTGCCAACAAAGGGTATATAACAAATTATTGAGAAACTTTTGTTATTGACCAAATACTTATTTTCCCACAATGTGATTTTCTGGATTTTTTTTCTCATTTTGTCTGTCATAGTTGACGTGTACCTATGATGAAAATTACAGGCCTCTCTCATCTTTTTAAGTGGGAGAACTTGCACTATTGGTGGCTGACTAAATACTTTTTTTCCCCACTGTATATATGTTTACATACTGTTTTAATGGTGTGTAAAGTCAGTATTGACAGGTGTGTATAGCAGTAGTTGGGCTATATAGGATGAGCCATGACTAGAATACAGTATATACGTATAAAGTATGTAAAACAGTATCTAAAAATTATTCAAGTGACCTGTATTCAACGACTATGTACATAGAGCATCAGTCGCTAAGGTGCACGGTAGAGTACCGGGTGGGAGCCGACTAGAACAGTGACTAAGGGTAGTGGTGACTGTTTAACAGTCTGATGGCCTGGAGATAGAAGCTGTTTCTCAGTCCCAGCTTTGATGCACCTGTACCGCCTTTTAGATGGTAGTGGAGTGGACAGGCCGTGGCTCGGGTGGCTGTTGCGCCTTCTTCACCACGCTGTCTGTATGAAGGGACCATTTCAGATTGTCAGTGATGTGCATGCTGCGCACCTCCTCCAGGATTGCCACACAGAAGAAATGTTGTGCACCGCAGACGCAAGAGATATAACTTCACTGAGTTCGCCCCATTAGTTTGCACTATATAGATCGACGTTTTCTGTGATTGAATCAACATGATATCAGCCAAACTTTGCAAGATTGAGTCTATGATTTTGTTATAGGCAAAGCCAGAGCACAACGGAGTATAATTATATTGGCGGAGGTAGCCCACAAGCGGTCTTTCAATCATCCGCGAGTGAATGCGGCTCTGCACTGAAAAACGCGTGTGTGCACATTTGTTGCTATTCTTTGCTAGTTAGCGAGTTATTAGCCCAGTTATAGATAAGTATAGGTCAGCAATGGGGAGTTACTGCTTCCTACAAAAGCACAAAATGTGTTGGCTACATTTCAAATTGTCTTTGAAAAGCCAGTCAGGTAAAAAGCTTATGTGTTAATTAAAGGGGCAGTGTTGTATTTTAAGACAGGCTTGAATATGCAAATAAGCCAATAGGCAGAGGGGCCCATGGTGTTACAGACCAAGTAAAAAATCATGAATTAATGTCGAGCCCTGTTTTTTTAAAAATGTGCATTGAACACCACATATAGGCTACTGTAGGCTATATCATACCAGGTTTGCCCCCTGGTTGTAATTTATTTTGCTGAAGGAGCTCTATTTTGGTGGCCTCTGGTACATACTAATGGCCTGATTCCATCTGAAATAAACAGTGAAATTATTGAATACTTTATCAAGTTTACCTCCCAGATTGGAAAAATGTGTTGTGTTATTGTGTAGAAAGACATGACTTTACAGTTTTAAATGACACACACACAGAGACAGGAGCATTCTCATTGCCCCTTCAGAAAGTTGCAGGAAATACAAGATACTTATGCATTCTGTTCATGTCTTATGATAAACTTGGGCAAATTAATTAAAATTAATTAAATTAACGGTCAATTACCATAAGACCAGCAGTCTCTTGCATGACAATAACTGTCTGATAAAATGTCATGACCGCCACAGCCTATCTGCACCACACCACTCATAGTGATTTAGGGCTAATCTCTATATCCATCCAGCTAATTACAAGCTACAGGCTAACCGAAAAGACCTTACCTCTTCTGAGATGTTGGAGTCCGTTTCCCGGTGCTTGTAAAAACGCTGCACCGTTTTCCCACCTGCATCTCCATCTTGAAACTCCCCATTGCCCCCACCATCAAAATTAGCCTCCATTTAGGCTGTAGTTTATATGCAAATGTAACACTATGTTGAGGTTGATTCCCATGTAGCTCAGTTGGTAGAGCATGGCACTTGCAACGCCAGGGTTGTGGGTTTGATTCCCACGGTGGACCAGTACGAAAAAAGTATGAAAATGTATGCACTCACTACTGTAAGTCGCTCTGGATAAGAGTGTCTGCTAAATGACTCAACTGTAAAAATAAATAAATAAAGAATTTAAAAATCTTTATAAACATAAAATGCTTGTATGGATGTCAACCCCAATACATGTTCATGTCATCAATCAACTGCATTACAGTTAAAACTACTTTTCACCACCGCCACCAATTTCTGTATGCTAGCTATGCTACCAGCTTATACGAATGGGAGTTAACATTTAGCAGTCACTTTTACATGTTATGCAGCGAAAACAGCCAGATACAAGTGAGGGGAAAAAAGTATTTGATCCCCTGCTGATTTTGTACGTTTGCCCACTGACAAAGAAATGATCAGTCTATAATTTTTATGGTAGGTTTATTTGAACAGTGAGCGACAGAATAACAACAAAAAAATCCAGAGAAACGCATGTCAAAAAAGTTATAAATTGATTTGCATTTTAATGAGGGAAATAAGTATTTGACCCCCTCTCAATCAGAAAGATTTCTGGCTCCCAGGTGTCTTTTTATTCAGGTAACGAGCTGAGATTAGGAGCACACTCTTAAAGGGAGTGCTCCTAATCTCAGTTTGTTACCTGTATAAAAGACACCTGTCCACAGAAGCAATCAATCAATCAGATTCCAAACTCTCCACCATGGCCAAGACCAAAGAGCTCTCCAAGGATGTCAGGGACAAGATTGTAGACCTACACAAGGCTGGAATGGGCTACAAGACCATCGCCAAGCAGCTTGGTGAGAAGGTGACAAGTTGGTGCGATTATTCGCAAATGGAAGAAACACAAAATAACTGTCAATCTCCCTCGGCCTGGGGCTCCATGCAAATCTCACCTCGTGGAGTTGCAATGATCATGAGAACGGTGAGGAATCAGCCCAGAACTACACAGGAGGATCTTGTCAATGATCTCAAGGCATCTGGGACCGTAGTCAACAAGAAAACAATTGGTAACATACTACACCGTGAAGGACTGAAATCCTGCAGCGCCCGCAACGTCCCCCTGCTCAAGAAAGCACATATACAGGGCCGTCTGAAGTTTGCCAATGAACATCTGAATGATTCAGAGGAGAACTGGGTGAAATTGTTGTGGTCAGATGAGACCAAAATCGAGCTCTTTGGCATCAACTCAACTCGCCGTGTTTGGAGGAGGAGGAATGCTGCCTATGACCCCAAGAACACCATCCCCACCGTCAAACATGGAGGTGGAAACATTATGCTTTGGGGGTGTTTTTCTGCTAAGGGGACAGGACAACTTCACCGCATCAAAGGGACGATGGACGGGGCCATGTACCGTCAAATCTTGGGTGAGAACCTCCTTCCCTCAGCCAGGGCATTGAAAATGGGGTGTGGATGGGTATTCCAGCATGACAATGACCCAAAACACACGGCCAAGGCAACAAAGGAGTGGCTCAAGAAGAAGCACATTTTAAGGTCCTGGAGTGGCCTAGCTAGTCTCCAGACCTTAATCCCATAGAAAATCTGTGGAGGGAGCTGAATGTTCGAGTTGCCAAACGTCAGCCTCGAAACCTTAATGACTTGGAGAAGATCTGCAAAGAGGAGTGGAACAAAATCCCTCCTGAGATGTGTGCAAACCTGGTGGCCAACTACAAGAAACGTCTGACCTCTGATTGCCAACAAGGGTTTTGCCACCAAGTACTAAGTCATGTTTTGCAGAGGGGTCAAATACTTATTTCCCTCATTTAAAATGCAAATCAATTTATAACATTTTTGATGTGTTTTTCTGGATTTCTTTTTTTGTTATTCTGTCTCTCACTGTTCAAATAAACCTACCATTAAAATTATAGACTGATCATGTCTTTGTCAGTGGGCAAACGTACAAAATCAGCAGGGGATCAAATACTTTTTTCCCTCACTGTACACGCCGCCTGAGTCTGACTAGGGCCCAACCTCTACTGCAAAGTTGGCTATGAGCTACAAACAGGGCGACTGTGTCTGTCGGCGCCATCTTACATCCAAGACTAGTAACGAACAGCAAAATCACTAGGCTATGTCAATCTACTATCCCCCATAGTAAAAAAGTGTATTATTGGTCAACTTGTCGAGAGAAATAGCCTATTCCAAACAGACTCTGGGACAATATATCCTACATTTATACAACCAGTAGGTCTAGGCCACAGAAAGAAAACGTTAAAAAGCAATGAGGCTGATGCAACCGATCAGAATGTTTTAGGTTAAAATGTTAATAAACTATTATTTCTTCACATTATAAGCGCAGCAATGTGTACAAGGCAGTAGGCTACGCGCAAATGTTTGTTCCATAATGCAATTAGCGGGAAAAAACGTTGTCAAAAGCGCACCGCACATGCAAGTGGTTTCATTTGACAGAGATTAAAATATATGTTACAAATGTAGAAAGAGGGGAGATCTAAAGATGCAACAACTAGCATGGGTGCTAATAGGACTAGGATTAGGCCTTTGGCTACAGGACAATGAAAGAAAGTTAATTTGGAAACCAATAGAACATGAGAGAAATAGGCTACTGGTTTCAATGACATATGGAAGTCTTTATAAAATAATTGCCTCAGTTTATGATCGGACTTTGGCTAGGCTACTTTGAAGCAAGGTAAGACATGCCTCATATGTAGTAAAACTTTCAGCTTTCAAACAATTTAAGAATATGTTTTCAAAATGCGTACTGCCTCCAGCTCATTGCAAAGTGATATGTGATGCGCTGATGTAGCCTGCCTTCCGTTGCCTATGCACTTGAATGGTGAATGGGAAGTGCGCTTCAATTATCAGTTGAGAAATAAAAAGCGTAGCTCTTTTAAATCATGACCATCTAAACTGTTTATAACACGCGATTTACATTTAGAATTGTTGCACAATGATTGGGCTTATAAAAGCACGTTTAACTCCAGCAGCAACGAAAGAGCAGTTTGAGGCGCTGTAGCAGCAGCTCTCACATCTTTTCTGCTCAAAGGCTGTATGCTGTATGCTGTTACTCACATGATAAATAAGATGCATAAGGAATATACACGAGGCAATTTAATTCCACAACATTATGCAAATGAACCTATAGACCGATAAGCACGACCGGTCAAATGTATTTCCATCAACTGGTATTTCCATCAACTGGTATTTCCATCAATGATTAGGCTGAAAAGCATTATTTCGCAATGGGACTTTTTTTTCTGCCAATTGGCCGGAGCCAATCTTATTTATCGTCTTTTTAAAAAACGTTTAAAAAACTGGCTATTACCGGCTACCGGAAACCCTGACACACGACACACACACACATCATTGGCACCATCATGAAAGACAAACCCATGGAATATGTTTTCCATTGCCACACTCTTCTATATCATCATCATCACTACAGAGAGAAGTTATTCAAGGCTGTGCCATTCTCTTTTCCCATCTCTCTCTATGGTTCTGGATTTGAGTAGTGTTATGGGAATCTGACAGTGTTAGTAAATATTTTGATTCCTTTTGTATGAAGAGGATGGAGGTAGCCTACTTGTTGCTCTTGTTTGTATGGGTTACTGTTATAAAACATTCTGACTCACACACTGTGTCCTTATATGGCAATGAAGTGTGTGTTCACTGAGGGACAGATTATAGTTACAGTGCCTTCAGAAAGTATTCATACCCCTTGACTTTTTCCACATTTTGTTGTTTTACAGCCTGCATTTATTAAATGGATTGAATTTATATTTTTGTCAGTGGAATTATGTTCTTTTAAAAATGTTTACAAATTAATAGAAAATTAAAAGCTGAAATGTCTTGCGTCAATAAGTATTCAATCCCTTTGTTATGGCAAGCTTAAAAAAGTTCAGGAGTGAATTTACTTAACAAGTCACATAAGTTGCAATGACTTAATAGTGTTTAACATGATTTTTTAAAAATGATTACCTCATCTCTGTACCCCACACATACAATTATCTGTTAGGTCCCTCAGTCGAGCAGTGAATTTCAAACACGGACTCAACCACAAAAAAACTGACATTGAATATCCCTTTGAGCATGGTGAAGTTATTAATTACACTTTGGATGGTGTATCAATACAGCGTCACTACAAAGATACAGGCGTCCTTCCTAACTCCGTTGCCAGAGAGGAAGGAAACCGCTCAGGGATTTCACTGAGGCCAATGGTGACTTTAAAACAGTTAATGGCTGTGAGAGGAGAACTGAGGATGGATCAACAACATTTTAGTTACTCCACAATACTAACCTAATTGGCAAAGTGAAAAGAAGGAAGCCTGTACAGAATAATATTCCAAAGCATTTACATTTACATCATTTAGCATACGCTCTTTTCCAGAGCGACTTACAAATTGGTGCATTCAACTTATGATAGCAAGTGGGACAACCACTTGTTTTATTTTTTTTGTGGGGGAGGTGGGGGTAGAAGGATTGCTTTATACTATTCCAGGTATTCCTTAAAGAGGTAGGGTTTCAAGTGTCTCCGGAAGGTGGTCAGTGACTCTGCTGTCCTGGCGTCGTGGGGGAGCTTGTTCCACCATTGGGGTGCCAGAGCAGCAAATAGCTTTGACTGGGCTGAGCGGGAACTGTGCTTCTGTAGAGGTAGGGGTGCTAGCAGGCCAGAGGTGGATGAACATAGTGCCCTCGTTTGGGTGTAGGGTCTGATCAGTGCCTGAAGGTAAGGAGGTGCCGTTCCCCTCACAGCTCCGTAGGCAAGCACCATGGTCTTGTAGTAGATGCGAGCCTCAACTGGAAGCCAGTGGAGTGTGTGGAGGAGCGGGGTGACATGAGAGAACTTGGAAAGGTCGAACACCAGACGCGCTGCGGCGTTCTGGATAAGTTGTAGGGGTTTAATGGCACAGGCAGGGAGCTCAGCCAACAGCGAGTTGCAGTAATCCAGACGGGAGATGACAAGTGCTTGGATTAGTACCTCTGCCGCTTTCTGTGTAAGGTAGGGTCGTACTCTCCGAATGTTGTAGAGCATGAACCTGCAGGATCGGGTCACCGCTTTGATGTTAGCAGAGAACGACAGGGTGTTGTCCAGGGTCACGCCAAGGCTCTTTGCACTCTGGGAGGAGGACACAATGGAGTTGTCAACCGTGATGGCGAGATCATGGAGCGGGCGGTCCTTCCCAGAGAGGAAGTGCAGCTCCGTCTTGCCGAGGTTCGCCCCAGTCTGAGGTCCTGAGCGCTCTGGAGCAGGTTTTCATCAAGGATCTCTCTGTACTTTGCTCTGTTCATCTTCCCCTCGACCCTGATTAGTCTCACAGTCCCTGCCGCTGAAAAACATCCCCACAGCATGATGCTGCCACCACCATGCTTCACCGTAGGGATGGTGCCAGGTTTCCTCCAGACGTGACGCTTGGCATTCAGGCAAAATAGTTACATCTTGGTTTCATCAGACCAGAGAATCTTGTTTCTCATGGTCTGAGAGTCTTTAGGTGCCTTTTGGCAAACTCCAAGCGGGCTGTCATGTGCCTTTTACTGAGGAGTGGCTTCTGTCTGGCCACTCCACCATAAAGGCCTGATTGGTGGAGTGCTGCAGAGATGGTTGTCCTGGAAGGTTCTCCCATCTCCACAGAGGAACTCTAGAGCTCTGACAGAGCTCCAATGGGGTTCTTGGTCACCTCCCTGACCAAGGCACTTCTCCCCGGATTGCTCAGTTTGGCCGGGCGGCCAGCTCTAGGGAGAGTCTTGGTGGTTCCAAACTTCTTCCATTTAAGAATGATGGAGGCCACTGTGTTCTTGGGGACCTTCAATGCTGCAGAATTTTTTTGGTATCCTTCCCCAGATCTGTGTCTCGACACAATCCTGTCTTGGAGCTCTATGGACAATTCCTTCGAACTCATGGCTTGGTTTTTGCTCTGATATGCACTGTCAACTGTGGGACCTTATATAGAGAGGTGTGTGCCTTTCCAAATCATGTCCAATCAATTGAATTTACCACAGGTGGACTCCAATCAAGTTGTAGAAACATCTCAAGGATGATCAATGGAAACAGGATGCACCTGAGCTCAATTTTGAGTCTTATAGCAAAGGGTCTGAATACTTATGTAAATAAGGGATTTCAGTTTTTTTATTTTTAATACATTTGCAAAAAATTCTAAACCTTTTTTTGCTTTGTCATTATGGGGTATTGTGTGTAGATTGATGAGGGAAAAATAATAATTTAATCAATTTTAGAATAAGGCTGTAACGTAACAAAATGTGGAAAAGGTCAAGGGGTCTGAACACTTTCCGAATGCACCTTTATATATATATTTTTTAATTGCTCTTGACCAATCAGAATGATGCAAATGCAGAGGGCAGTACAATAGCGGACGGGCTGCTTTTCTCCAGTCGTTTTTGGCTAACAGTGAAAGAGAAGTCTGATGTTCGCCATAATATAACTGATTTAACTGATTTTGGTACAGAAACGTTTTCTGGTCCGTGTTCTACATTGATCTGTGTTAGCTCCTCCGTTAGGTGTGCCTGTAATTGCTATTTGAAGAGTGGAAAATAGCATACCGTTGGCAAGGCTGACTAAAGGGCTAAATGCGCAGTAGTAGCGTGACGCACAGTCATAAAATCGACATTAAAAAGTGTATTTTAAATTATTTTCAAATGTCATATTATATCATGTTATTTTACAGTGTCAGGCTGATAATTTAATTAAGACGAGGCTTTTTCATTGATAAAATAGGCCTAAAATAAATTTGACAAAAATGAACACTCACACAAGTGTTCGAAATACTAACATCTGTTTTGGATATTTGAATAACTGTGCCCATCCCTCACATAAAGAGAGGAAAACGTCCTGGAAGACCGGTAGTGAATGGAACAACACAACAATACACTGGCCTTCAGATACTGACTTGAGTTGATCTGATACAGGCTTAGTATCCACAGTATAAGCACGGCACAAAAACAGACCTGCAGCACTATCATGAATGGCTTGTTTATGAACAGTGATCAACTAGTTGAAAAACTGAGTGCTTGTTTAAATTCCTTTGTCTAATTCAGGACAATTTGTATGCCTCGTTTAACCTGGGGCCCTAATGTTGGTTAATTAACATAGTTCTGTGTGTGTGCGCCTACAGTGTGTGTGTGACTGGCTGTGCTCGTGCGCGTAAAAGGGATTGCCTTTTGATGTGAAAGGAGTCAGTGTTGTCCTCTACAGGGCCTAGAACAGAGAGGAGACGGACAGTAAAACTCTTGTTTGATCAGAGCTCTGTTCTCTGGACAATTCGCCTGTTTAGCCTACTCTTCTTGCTTGTTGTGGCAAGGAGACGATGCATAGAAAATACTTAGTTATTGGTTGGAACAATACCCATGTTGAATCAACGCACATTGGATGCATGCAGTCATATTTTTATAGTACCCGTAGATGACAAACGATTGACACATGGGGTCTATTTCACACAATCTCTTTCTTTTGTACACAAACAGTCACACAGCCAGCCATGTAGACCCTCCAGTACTGTAGGCCCACACAGTCCCCTCTAATCCTATTCGGTCCAATTAGTGAAGAGTGGCTCTCTGTTGGGCTGTGTAGGTCTGTTGTGGGGACTGGGGAAGCTAGTAGGGGCCACCACATATCTCCCTACTTTGAAAACCCTGGATGATGCTGGACACTGCCATCCTGTTAGTCAAGCTGTTATTCAACATGAGCACCGTCTTTCATCTGATAGTCCATAACTAATGTGTTGATTTATTCCCTCTGTTCTTAGTTGCTATCCATGTCTTTTATAGTATCGAAAAACCGATCTGAGGCAACTGTGACTAGGGTCTGGTTTCAATGAGATAATTAGGCATAGAGGAACTACGTCACTGCCTACTTCACTACCTTACAAAATAGTAGCTAGCAAGATGGAGATCACAGAGGTTATTTTTGATGAGTGCATTTCGCATGGTTTGGCCTCCAAACTTTGCTGTGTGAATTTTTGGGAGAGTTGTCTGTCTGAAGAGGACCTACCCCGGAACAATTTATTTTCCCTTATCGAAGTTGCCAAAAGAGTCCGTAATTGAAACCAGACCCTAGTCACTGTTGCCAAGGGTCAGGTTTTCGAGACTGTCTTTGACCTGCATGAGAGCAAGTATTTGTTGTATTATAACGTTACATTAACAGTGTTTGTGTGTTTCAGTATCAAGTGGGACAGTTGTACTCAGTAGCACAGGCCAGTAAGAATGAGACGGGTGGAGGAGAGGGCATCGAGGTCCTCAAGAATGAACCCTATGAGAAGGAGGGCGAGAAAGGACAGTACACACACAAAATCTACCATCTGAAGAGGTAACACACACACAATATGTTCCACGTGCACCATCACTATCTTGCCAGCAAGTGGCAGTGTAGTCATTCCTGTCTTAATGTAGGTTTATAGAACCTGATATAGGCCTTCAAGACCATGACATTAAGATATCCCACTCTAGAACCTGTATGACTGGAGTTAGTGACTGTGTGTGTGTGTGTGTGTGTGTATCCATCTATCCTCCTCCCCTCTCCTTGGCTTTCACAGTAAAGTCCCTGCGTTTGTCAAGATGATTGCTCCTGAGGGCTCCCTGGTCTTCCATGAAAAGGCCTGGAACGCTTACCCTTACTGCCGAACCAGTGAGTCCTCTCCCCTCTCCTCTCCTGCCCTGGCCCTTCACTCCTCCCCTGTCCTGCCTGCACTCTGACCCACAGCGTTATGTATTAACTGACATTTTAATTTGACTCATTGTTAGGATTGTTTACATGAGTTTAGGGCTGTCCCCGACAAAAAAAGATCTTGGTTGACCGAAAGTTGTCTTTCTGTTCTTTCAACCAATCGATTGGTCTACATTTTTAAATGTGTATTTTTCCATATACAGTACCAGTCAAAAGTTTGGACACACCTACTCATTCCAGAGTTTTTCTTTATTTTTACTATTTTCTACATTGTAGAATAATCGTGAAGACATCAAAATTATGAAATAACACATGGAATAATTTAGTAACCAAAAAGTGTTAAACAAATCATAATATATTTTATATTTGAGATTCTTCAAAGTTTCTATCCTTTGCCTTGATGACAGCTTTGCACACTCTTGGCATTCTTTCAACCAGCTTCATGAGGTAGTCACCTGGAATGCATTTCAATTAACAGGTGTGCCTTGTTAAAAGTTAATTTTTTGAATTTCTTTCCTTAATGCGTTTGAGCCAATCAGTTGTGTTGGGACAAGGTAGCCCTATTTGGTAAAAGACCAGGGCCATATTATGGCAAGAACAGCTCAAATAAGCAAAGAGAAACGACAGTCCATCATTACTTTAAGACATGAAGGTCAGTCAATCCGGAACATTTCAAGAACTTTGAAAGTTTCTTCAAGTGCAGTCGTAAAAACCATCAAGCGCTATATGAAACTGGCTCTCATGAGGACCGCCACAGGAATGGAAGACCCAGAGTTACCTTTGCTGCAGAGGATAAGTTCATTAGTTACCAGCCTCAGAAATTGCAGCCCCAAAAAAATGCTTCACAGAGTTCAAGTAACAGACACATCTCAACATCAACTGTTCAGAGGAGACTGCTTGAATCAGGCCTTCATGGTCGAATTGCTTCAAAGAAACCACTAGTAAAGGACACCAATAATAAGAAGAGACTTACTTGGGCCAAGAAACACAAGCAATGGACATTAGACCGGTGGAAATGTGTCCTTTGTTCTGATGAGGCAAAATTTGAGATTTATGGTTCCAACCACCATGTCTTTGTGAGACGCAGAGTAGGTGAACAGATTATCTCTGCATGTGTGGTTCCCACCGTGAAGCATGGAGGAGGAGGTTTGATGGTGTTGGGGGTGCATTGCTGGTGACACTGTCAGTGATTTTATTTAGAATTCAAGGCACTCTTAACCAGCATGGCTACCGCAGCATTCTGCAGCGATACGCCATCCCATCTGGTTTGCTCTTAGTAGGACTATCATTTGTTTTTCAACAGGACAATGACCCAACAGACCTCCAGGCTGTGTAAGAGCTATTTGACCAAGAAGGAGAGTAATGGAGTGCTGCATCAGATGACCTGGCCTCCACAATCCCCCGACCTCAACCCAATTGAGATGGTTTGGGATGAGTTGGACCGCAGAGTGAAGGAAAAGCAGCAAACAAGTGTTCAGCATATGTGGGAACTCCTTCAAGACTGTTGGAAAAGCATTCCTCATGAAGCTGGTTGAGAGAATGCCAAGTGTGCAAAGCTGTCATCAAGTCAAAGGTGAGCTACCATGAAGAATCTAAAATATAAAATATATTTTGATTTGTTAACACTTTTTTGGTTACTACATGATTCCATGTGTTATTTCATAGTTTTGATGTCTTCACTATTATTCTACACTGTAGAAAATAGTAAAAACAAAGAAAAACCCTTGAATGAGTAGGTGTGTCCAAACTTTAGACTAGTACTGTATATACACACCCTATGTGTTCTTAATAAAATCAACTACAGTATATAATTGTCTGATGCTGTTTGATTAAATAAGACACAAATTACTCAAGAGGGAGCCAGAGATCAAGATAACCAGAAGAGAAAAACCTTAACCTGACCGACCATCCTCCTCCCACTCCTGCTGGCTTTCGCAGATTCTGCCATTACTCTCCTGAAGTTGCCGGTAATAGGCTACACGAGGAGTCGGCAGCCTTTCTCATGTGGAATGCCAATTTATCTTACAATTTCTACCGATCTGCGTGCCAGTTATGGTGTTCATATGCACATTGTCGTGGAACAGTTTCATTTAATTTATCACAACACGGCCTCCGTGGATGGCACAGTCCAAGAAGAAGGGGAGTGTGGCTAAAATGCATGTCTCGCTCCAGAATGCGCTCTCTCCCGCCAATTTGTGCACATTCATTGTTTCATATCTTCATTGTGTGAATTGTTTGCCTTGATTGTTAGTGTCTATCATTTCCCCAGCCCTACATGAGTTGCATGATTCTATCTTTCTTTTCCTGTTTTGGATGGATATCTAACGATTAATCTCTCTTTGGTGTCTTCTCATGATTCGCCTGTGGCCAGTTGTAACGGTAAGTAGCTTCAAATGACCCTCACTCTGTTTTAGTTTTTATCTCACTGTTTGTATGGTAGTTGTTTGTGCGTGCGGGTGGCTAGTTCGTCCGTGTGAATGTGCGTCAGTGTTTGTGAATAGAACTTGTCAACATATTGCTTCAATTATGAATAATGTAGCAATTAAGCCAATGCATGTACATATTTATTGGGTAGGAGGTCTCTGTTGTGGACATGACTAGCAATGTAAATCTACTAGGAACTTTAGAGGGTTTTATTGCCTTCAGCTTTAGTAATGATTTCCCACCACCTTCCTCCAGAATGAGTATATGAAAGATGACTTCATCATTAAGATTGAGACATGGCACAAACCTGACCTTGGCACAGTAGAAAACGTGAGTACTTTTATCTGTCATTCAAAATGAGTTGGATTAATGACAATTTTCTCTTTATAAGAATCTCACTGTAAATGCAATTGATGGCTGTCTGCATCAGCTAATATCTGACTTTGAAGTGTCCTTTTGAATTGTAGCTCTCATGCTTATGCCTGGCTTTGATTGGCAGGTGCACAAGCTGGACGCGCCCACATGGAAGAGTGTGGAGGTGGTGCCCATTGACATTGCAGATGGAGAACAAGTGGCCCCTGCTGTGAGTACTCCCCTCTGATATTGCTGTCATGCCACACTCAATAAAGCCCTGGATAGTACTGTTTGGCACCATCATGTGGAGAGACTTGGGCATTGCAAAGCAAGCCAAATATACTCAGATTTGACACAAAAATGGCAAATACACACATTCCTAGTAAGCTTTTCCTGAGTTGATGTGTTGTATTCCATGTCACCTGCCAGTAAGATGATATGGGCAAAAAATCTAGGCCTATTGCGATTTAGATCCAAGCACTTAGGTGAACTGTTGGAATCATGAAAATATTATGATTATTCTAATTATATAGTTGGAATATAGTGGGCAGCACTTTAAATACATTGTTTGACAACAAATTAAAAAGCCAGCGAGGAATTATTGTGTCAGGTTAGGAACCAAAGTATTGGTCAGTGTTTCCCAATGGACCCTAATTAGATGTTACATTCCATGTTTTTCCCCAGAGTTTTCATTATCAATTAAATTCAAAGGGCTTTATTGGCATGAGAAACATGTTTACATTGCCAAAGCAAGTGAAATAGAAAATAAACAAAAGTGAAATAATCAATCAAAAATGAACAGTAAACATTACACTCACAAGTTTCAAAGGAATTGACACATTTCAAATGTCATATTATGGCTATTTACATTTTACATTTTAGTCATTTAGCAGACGCTCTTATCCAGAGCGACTTACAGTTATTGAGTGCATACATTTTCATACTGGCCCCCCGTGGGAAACGAACCCACAACCCTGGCGTTGCAAGCGCCATGCTCTACCAACTGAGCTACAGGGGACTACAATGATGTGTATAATGATGTGCAAATAGTTAAAGTACAAAAGGCAAAATAAATAAACACATGCATTGTATTTACAATGGTGTTTGTTCTTCACTGGTTGCCCTTTTCTTGTTGCAACAGGTCACAAATATTGCTGCTGTGATGGCACACTGTGGTATTTCAGCCAATAGATATGGGAGTTTATCAAAATTGGATTTGTTTTGGAATTCTTTGTGGGTCTGTGTAATCTGAGGGAAATATTTGTCTCTAATATGGTCATACATTTTGCAGGAGGTTAGGAAGTGCAGCTCAGGCTTTATTAGCTAGCTACGTTTGCTCTGACTGAGTACATACAGTGGCTTGCGAAAGTATTCACCCCCCTTGGCATTTTCCCTATTTTGTTGCCTTACAACCTGGAATTAAAATCGATTTTTGGGGGGTTTAGACAAAATAAGACACAAAAACAGAACTTGAGTGTGCATAACTATTCACCCCCCCAAAGTCAATACTTTGAAGAGCCACCTTTTGCAGCAGTTACAGCTGCAAGTCTCTTGGGGTATGTCTCTATAAGCTTGGCACATCTAGCCACTGGGATCTTTGCCCATTCTTCAAGGCAAAACTGCTCCAGCTCCTTCAAGTTGGATGGGTTCCGCTGGTGTACAGCAATCTTTAAGTCATACCACAGATTCTCAATTGGATTGAGGTCTGGGCTTTGACTAGTCCATTCCAAGTCATTTAAATGTTTCCCCTTAAACCACTCGAGTGTTGCTTTAGCAGTATGCTTAGGGTCATTGTCCTGCTGGAAGGTGAACCTCCGTCCCAGTCTCAAATGGAAGACTGAAACAGGTTTCCCCTCAATAATTTCCCTGTATTTAGCGCCATCCATCATTCCTTCAATTCTGACCAGTTTCCCAGTCCCTGTGATGAAAAACATCCCCACAGCATGATGCTGTCACCACCATGCTTGACTGTGGGGATGGTGTTCTCGGAGTGATGAGAGGTGTTGGGTTTGCGCCAGACATAGCGTTTTCCTTGGTGGCCTAAAAGCTCAATTTTAGTCTCATTTGACCAGAGTACCTTCTTCCATATGTTTGGGGAGTCTCCCACATGGCTTTTGGCGAACACCAAACGTGTTTGCTTTTTTTTTCTTTAAGCAATGGTTTTTTTCTGGCCACTCTTCAGTAAATCCTAGCTCTGTGGAGTGTACGGCTTAAAGTGGTCCTATGGACAGATACTCCAATCTCTGCTGTGGACCTTTGCAGCTCCTTCAGTGTTATCTTTGGTCTCTTTGTTGCTTCTCTGATTAATGCCCTCCTTGCCTGGTCCGTGAGTTTTGGTGGGCGGCCTTGGTCTTTTGGAGAGCTCCTTGGTCTTCATGGTGCCGCTTGCTTCGTGGTGCCCCTTGCTTAGTGGTGTTGCAGACTCTGGGGCCTTTCAGAACAGGTGTGTGTATATATACTGAGATCATGTGACAGATCATGTGACACTTATATTTTACACAGGTGGACTTTATTTAACTAATTATGTGACTTCTGAAGGTAATTGGTTGCACCAGATCTTATTTATGGGCTTCATAGCAAAGGGGGTGAATACATATCCACGCACCACTTTTCCGTTAT
The DNA here is from genome assembly GCF_964263955.1 of Coregonus lavaretus. Classification (NCBI taxonomy): domain Eukaryota; kingdom Metazoa; phylum Chordata; class Actinopteri; order Salmoniformes; family Salmonidae; genus Coregonus; species Coregonus lavaretus. The sequence continues at coordinate 23,745,048 of NC_140004.1, read as the reverse complement.
TTATTTTTCAGAATTTTTTGAAACAAGTAATTTTTTTCATTTCACTTCACCAATTTGGACTATTTTGTGTATGTCCATTACATGAAATCCAAATAAAAATCAATTTAAATTACAGGTTGTAATGCAACAAAATAGGGAAAACGCTAAGGGGAATGAATACTTTTGCAAGGCACTGTATAGGTAGCTGGCTAGCCAGCTAACGATTAGAATTAGCGGCTAACACAATTTATTTTAGCCACAACTTGCTAAGAAAATACAAACTAGTTGTTTGCAGACAGTAAGGTACACAAACTAATAGTGTAAATATAGAACTCTTGTGGATTTATATTAAGAAGCAAAGTGGAAAGCAGCATCATTGTCATCTGACCATGCAGACAGAGTGAACAGCAACTTGTCGGCAAGTGCCCGTGACTACTAGGTCGAGCAAGTAGTGATGTGCAGTTCGTGAAAGATTTCGTTATTTTTGAACGACTCATTTTACTGACTCTAGAGTCATGATTAATTTTTCCGAGTGACTCGTTCATTTTAGTTGTTTGTTTCAGCTGCTGGCTGCAATGATTTCTACAGTAGGATTATTACGCGCTTCTCCGATTCAACGGCTCTGGAGACGTGCTCCGGCTGTCTATCATGTGCGCGCAGAATAATAGATAATCTTGCTTCAGGCAACATAGAGAAGGAAAATACATGTTTAGAGCTCTTAAATGATCACACTGTGCAAGAATGAATGCAATCAATTGATTATTGAATCTTATGGATGGACGCAGCCTACACAGCCTGCCTCTGCTCAACACTCGGAACTCACAAACAAATCGTTTCGATGGCTGCTGCCGTTCGCAAACGATAGTTATTGGGAAAATCTCCCTTGCTGAAGTCGAGCAATTGCATTCCGCCAAGAATCGTTCACAATCTAGTCCGGTTGCGGCTGGATCTAGACCTTGTTTCAAAGGAATAAATAAATAATCTTCTTTGTATGCCCAGAAATCTCAAATGTACATTGTTTGAATCATAGTTTTATAAGTCACTACTGACGCAAATGAACGAAATGAGTCGAAAGATTAGGTATTTTGACTGAACGAGTCAAAGATTCGAGTCAGTAAAAAGAGCTGAACTTCCCAATACTACGAGCAACAACTTGCTCTCCTTGAGTGATGGGACAGGGCTTGGTGTGGGAGGCACATGGGGAAGCAGCATGCAGGAGGAGAGGGATGACTCAAGTAGCAAACAGAGTAAACTATAAAAATGGACATTACATGCACGGGAAAGTGGCGTATCATATTTAACAAACCAAACATTGAAATACCGTTGTAGAAGGTTAAGTAAAAACCCAAACCGGTCCGTGCATCAAATATACCTGTATATAGTAAAATACGGTATACCGCCCAGCACTACCTGCCAGGTAAGGAAACTATGGTGCATAGTTTCTTCTCCTCTGCAGGTTCTGAAACCCCTCAAATCAGTATGGTGTTGGAAGCTCTGCAATTATAATTAATATGGTGAAGTTGGTATCATTTCTCAAGTTTCTTCCTTTCAAATCCATAAGGTTCCTTGTACCAATGCTGGTAATTCATTGCTATTATTTGGCAAGGCATTGCCTCATTTCACAGAGTCTGTTGGTAAGTGGAGTGAGTGCGTGTGGTTATTTGCCTGAGTAGCAGCAGCAGTGTGTGTTTGCAGTAGGTGTCTAACGAGGCGGACGTGTTTGCCTTGCTGGAGGAGTGTTGTGTCTGAGGGCCCTATCAGGTCTGTGCCTCAGGCATGACTGCAAGGCCTGGGTCGCCAAGGGACCACAGATGAGTTTGTTAGTGTAATTAAGGCTCACAGCGCTCCATACGCTGGTCAATGACACACACACACACACACACACACACACTCCTTCAGTGAACAGCAGCTCCTCGGCCCAGGCACATCGATTCACAGAATCATTAGAGCAGCACAGTATATTGTTATAGTGAAGGAGCTTTCAGCATTATAACGGGCAAATGAATAAGTTTGCTTCTGCCGTTCTGTTCGTTTGTCTCCCTCCTGTCGGCTGATAGCCCTGAAAAGCAGCTTTTAGCTGCGGGCGCATCATGATTTATTTAAAATTGCTGGGCCCTTGAGCTGTCGGTAATTTGAAAGGCGTTTTGTTTATTTGTTTTATAATTTTTTCCACACCAGTTGACTTTGCACAGTATCAAAAGCACAGAATATGTTACTTTTGATACTTCTGTCAAATGTGTCTCACGGACAAGTCTGTCAGTGCAGCCGATGTCCCACATGGAGCGCACCTTGCCTGCTCCACATACTCAGTGCTAGTATGTGGAGTCTGGGCTGCATCATGTTAAGCTCTCCACTCATGCTGCGCAGAAGTTAACACTCTTGAATAATGCGACACGGCATCTAGAAATGTTGAAACTGTTAATTACTGTTTGCAAAACAATGTCCATACAGGCTAGAATAACTTTACAATGCAAGAAGATACTGGTAGCTTCCAATTTTTTTAGGCTAACTTTCTTTGCTAGCTTACAGCTGAAACTAACATCAATTCACTACCCTAGTACTTTCTCTGCAAAACATAATGCAAAATATGCTGATTTCAAAGCTCATTGCCTCAAAAACGTTCTTTATTCATTTAGTAGGGCTCCCTCACGTCTCTCCCTCAGCCAAATATTTATTGCCTCCGCGAACTGCACCTCTCTTAGCTCGTAAATGAGAGCACACACTTTTAAAAAATAAGCTACTAATATGCAGATGTTGATCAGGACAATAAAATAAGTGCCTCATGGAAGGGAAACATATTGTTTGTCATCTGTAGCTTCATGAAATCAGCCAAAACAAGGTCAATAACTCAATGCATGCACACACTCCTATTGAATATGCATTCATCTGTATTGTGAATAGACCTAGGGTATATCTTTATTTATCCAGTTTATCAATAGAGATTTATCATTAAAATAAATTATTACCGTTATGTAGTTTAGATTTGGTAAAAACAGTCAAATTGATTGTATAATTGGTTCATTTTAAAAGAAAACTCTGCCCAAGTTTTCAAGATATGTAACTTTCAAAATACAGAAATGTGAGTTTTCAAGTTACATATCTTGAAAACTTGATTACTGACATGCAACAGATTTTGGGACTATATCAACAATGGACTAATTAAACAAATACCAAAAGAGTTTTTGGGTGGATTTTCCTTTAATGCAAACATGGCTGTCTCTGAAAAAGTCTGATGTAGAACATTTCAAATGTAATGGTATTGAACTCAAACGATTGAACCGAGCAGTAGCTGAGTTTCTGTCTGGATGAAGTGCCATTCTGCAGCTTTAGCTAATATGCCTTATTTTTGTGCCGTGGTATCGTTTTTTAATCGAGTATCGTGATGCTATCGAGTATTGTGATACTAAACCTGGTATCGGTATCGAAGTCAAAATTCTGGTATCGTGACTGTGTGTGTGTGTGTGTGCTGCTTGTGTATTATGCCACTGGAGTGTGTATCTACTCTCCTGCTGCACTAGTGAGATAGATAGAACTGTATGTTTGGCTGTGGTAGTGAATAGGTTCAGTGCTTGTGTTTTGGTGAAGTAGTGTTACTGTGCTCCCAGCATCATGATACAGTGTGTCACAGGACGTGAGGAGGATAGCCCTGTGCCTAGGAGCAGGCTCTCCTCAGCCTGGCCCTGAGTGGAGGAGTCGTCAGACAAGGGCCTCGAGGTCATTTGCTGTCGGCAGGCAGCCGCCCTACATGCAATCATGCACGCCATCAGACACACACGTACACACTCACACACACATTGGCATCAGCCAGCATCCTCCTGCCATCTGTAATCTCAGCACAGCCGTTTGCTGGTGGCATCGACAACTTCCAACCTGACAGCCTCCCCATCCCGGCCCCTGCCCAGCTCAGCCCAGACATGGTGCAGGTCATGAACTGGGGACTGAGGAGGGCACAGGGCTGGGCTTTGGTGTTGCATCCTGTGGCCAGGAGAAAGGGGCTGCCAGGCTGAGTTGTGGGGGGCAGATCTAGCCTGGGAGACTCTACAATGACCCCTCTCATGGCAGTGCCTCCCCTTGCCCCTTTGCCCAGAGGGTGGTCAGCATTAGTGCAGGGCCAGCGCTCACAGACACCCCACAGACACATGGGCTAGAGGGGTTTAGACGGCCCTCTATCACTAATGTTGAATGCAGATGTGTTGGAATTATTTGTTCAGTGTTCTGATTATTAGTGTTAACTGTTATCCTTCTCTTCCCTGTCCAGGACTACAAGGCAGAGGAGGATCCTGCTCTGTTCAAGTCAGCTAAGACTGGGAGAGGGCCCCTGGGACCTAATTGGAAGGTACGCCTCTCACTGGAACACCCTGGGAAGAAAGGAGGGAAAAGAGCTTGTTGGCAATGTAGTCATGGGTTGGATCCAAAATTAATTTCCAATCGTTTCGTTCTGAACAGAAACATACTTTTTTTTGTTCTGTTGCACTGTTCTAACCAGCAAAATAAAGTTCAGAACCGGTTCGAATCCCAAAAAATGTATGGTTTATATCGTTCCTTTTTAAACCTCTACATTTAGCTCAACATTCAATTACTTCACCAATCAGTGCGGCTTGTCCAGTGTTGGTGATCGCGTGCCCGCTGGAGCCGATTCTTTTTAGCTGATAGGAGTGGAAACTGGTGTGGTCGTCTGCTGCAATAGCCCATCCGTGACAAGGACGACGCGTTCTGAGATGCGATTCGGCACACCACTGTTGTACTGCGCCGTTATTTGCCTGTTTGTAGGCCCGCCTGTTAGTCTGCACAATTCTTGCCATTCTCCTTCAACCTCTCTCGTCAATTAGCTGTTTTCGCCCACATTACTGCCACTGACTGGATGTTTTTTATTTGTCGCACCATTCTCTGTAAACCCTAGACACTGTTGTGCGTGAAAAGCCCAGGAGGCCGGCCGTATCTGAGCTACTGGAACCGGCGCGTCTGGCACCGACGATCATACCATGCTCAAATCCGCTTAGGTCACTCGTTTTGCCCATTCTAACGTTCAATCTAACAGTAACTGAATGCCTCCTTTATATAGCAAGCCACGTGACTCACTGTCTGTAGGAGCAAACCATTTTCATGAACGAGGTGATAAATGGGGTAATAAATTGGTCACGGAGTGTATGGCTATCATTGGACAAGCATTAGTGTGTGTGTGTGAGAAGGAGTCCCTCAGACGGGATGGAGGAGGAGAGGAGGAGAGGGAGGTCTGAGTGGCAGAGCTGTAGGCTGCAGTTTGATGAAGACAAATCACAGCTCTCACTGCTCTAATTGGACGTAATAGAAATCACAAGGGATCAGGTCAGATTAGGCCCTCCTGTCTCAGCCCTGCCCACATCCTCACACTCTTTATTTTCAGCCAGCCAGATGAGGGTGTGTATGTACGCGGCTGTCTGCTCCGGGGTTTGTGTGTGGTATCTTAGTTTGAGCTAGGAACAGTTCAGTATGATGAGTCTGGGAGGTATTTGTTTGTGAAAACTGAGAGGTAATGAAAACGGCTCATCCAGAGACACTAGTGGTCTCGCCCCTAACCCCTCATCTACAGCCGTACAAACAGGCCCAGGATCACACTGTTTAATGGCAGACAAGTTAGAATCTCCATGTGTGAAAGTTTCCCTGTACTGTGACAACTTGCACAGATTAAAGACTGCTGAACAGCTTTATAAAGTCTGAATAAAATTAGATCACTTTCCCCCAGCCTTGGACATGGAAACACCCAACTTTTGGGGAAAGAAATTAGAGAAAAACAATCATAGTTAAAGTGACATAAGAGAAAACAATTGGTGCCAGCTTCTCAGAACTGTAAAAGTATTGTCTATCACTGCATGCACACCCATCGTCACACTTTGTATTTCTGAATTCTCCTGCTCCTTTGAGCAGGGCGACGAGAGACGTAGTGAAGAAATGTCACCGTAAGTGTTTTGATGTGGGATCTGTTTTATCTGAAGTTCTCTTTTAGCGGTGACAACTTCTCTAGCTAAACCCTACGCATATGTAGAATGTTTTTCATTCCCCTCTCTTCCTCTCTCTCTCCCGTGATGGGAGCATCAAACAGTTATGAGATGTGGGTGATGTCGGCAGGTCTGTGGCATTTCTCCCTGTGTGCTGCGCTAGAATTAAGTGATTAATGAAACAGGTGTTCTGGGATGGTGTGTTTGTGTGTTCTGGGGGCGAGGAGGTCCTGGGTGTTAATATTGGAACCGGCTTTGCGCCGAGGCGCGCTTATCGCTGCGCGATGCGATAACGGTGTCCCAGCCACAAAGGCCTGCCTGTTTGGGAACCGTGTCACTGTCAGGGTGGAGCGAGAGAAATGGTCCCTTCATCTGGAGCTTATCCACTTTGCTCTCGCTCCCTCCTCCTCATCTCTCTCTCCTCTTCCTCTCAGGGAGACAGAGTGCAAGCTACAGATGGATTTAAAACTGTTTTGTAGATGAGAGGACTTTTATCCATCTACTGCATATTCTCATATCGATAATTATTTTAGTAACCTTCGTTTCCAAAGCATTATGTATTAATGACATTTTAGTGGTTGGCATACCGCTGAGATTGGTCTAAACCGATATTTTTTTCTTAAATCACATTCTGCTTTCTTCTCCTTGAGAGTTCCATTATTGGAAAGTTTGCATAAACTTTGCCTATTTGCATATTCACAGTTTTGTAATATCATGTGTCAACGTAAATGATGGATAATTGAGTGTCTTCTTGCTGTGCAGTGATTGCTCAGTGTCTGTTCTCCTGTTGTGTTGCTACTAACAGAAGGAGCTGGTTAGTAAGGCTGATTGCCCGAGGATGTGTGCCTACAAACTGGTCACGGTCAAGTTCAAGTGGTGGGGCCTGCAGAACAAGGTGGAGAGCTTTATTCACAAGGTAAGGATTTTTTTTGGGTCACGTTTCCCCCCCCCATCCTTTTATTCTGTCACTATCTGACACATTCTTATTTTTTCCTTGTAATCTCTCTTTCTTTCCCTGTAAATGCCTCTTCACATGTTCTTCTCTCCTCCAGCAAGAGAAGCGTATCTTCACTAACTTCCATCGCCAGCTGTTCTGTTGGATCGACAAGTGGGTGGAGCTGACTATGGAAGACATCAGGCGGATGGAGTCGGAGACACAAAAGGAGCTGGAGGAGGTATGTAGAGGAACATATAGGACTACCAACAGGAGAAGGGTTCAATACTTACCAGGTCTTACTACACTCAAAACCTCCAAAACCTTTAGAGCGAGTGTGCTGTTTTTAGGCATAATCTCTTTAGCATTGTCATGGTAGCAGATCCCAGCATACTGTGCAGTGTGGGTGTGGTGTTTGCCTTCAATAAATTCACAGGTTTTCCTGAGATCCCGGTTGGGAGATCCACGGAATCAGGAGGGAATAAGCAGGAAATCCGGTATCCTTCAACCAGGCATTCTGGAAAACCAGGGAATTTATTGAATGTTCCTGGAATTTTGCAACCTTGGTCTTGACCATGGTTGGGTAGCAGGCTGTCTTGGCCTGTCTGTGGTGTCGTTCCTCTGAGAGAGACAGTAGTGATGTTTGGAAGCTCATTAGAAGAGTCATCAAAATCTCCCAGTTGGACCTCTGGGAGTGATGCTGGTTGGTCTCTTCTTCATAAGTGGTTTTTAGTGGTGCTGAAACCCACAACATTCACTAAATTCTTATCTCTCCCTAGATGCTTTTCCCCTAATCAATTTCTGATTACCGGTATTATTCTTACTTTTCATTGAAAATCGGAGCTAAACATCCTGTTTATCGATTTCAATATGTCAAATCAACGAAAAACTAAAACCATGTATGATTTTATGACATTGTAATTTTTCCCATCTTACAGTGCATTTGGAAAGTAGTCAGACCTTATTCTAAAAGGGATTACATCATTTTCCCTCATCAATCTACACACAATACCCCATAATGACAAAGCGAAACAGGTTTTTAGACATTTTTGCATCCTGTTTCCATTGATCATCCTTGATATGTGTCTACAACTTGATTGGAGTCCACCTGTGGTAAATTCAATTGATTGGACATGATTTGGAAAGGCACACACCTGTCTATATAAGGTCCCATAGTTGACAGCGCAGAGCAAAAACCAAGCCATTAGGTCGAAGGAATTGTCCGTAGCGCTCCAAGACAGGATTGTGTCGAGGCACAGATCTGGGGAAGGGTACCAAAATATGTCTGCAGGATTGAAGGTCCCCAAGAACACAGTGGCCTCCATCATTCTTAAATGGAAGAAGTTTGGAACCACCAAGACTCTTCCTAGAGCTGGCCGCCCGGCCAAACTGAGCAGTCTGGGGAGAAGGGCCTTGGTCAGGGAGGTGACCAAGAACCCGATGGTCACTCTGACAGAGCTCCAGAGTTCCTCTGTGGAGATGGGAGAACCTTCCAGAAGGACAACCATCTCTGCAGCACTCCACCAATCAGGCCTTTATGGTAGAGTGGCCAGACGGAAGCCACTCCTCAGTAAAAGGCACATGACAGCCCGCTTGGAGTTTGCCAAAAGGCACCTAAAGATGAAAATGTATGCACTGGATAAGAGCGTCTGCTAAATGACTAAAATATAAATGTAAAAATGTAAGACTCTCAGACCATGAGAAACAAGATTCTCTGGTCTGATGAAACCAAGATTGAACTTTTTGGCCTGAATGCAAAGCATCACGTCTGGAGGAAACCTGGCACCATCCCTACGGTGTAGCATGGTGGTGGCAGCGTCATGCTGTGGGGATGTTTTTCAGCGGCAGGGACTGGGAGACTAATCAGGGTCGAGGGAAAGATGAACAGAGCAAAGTACAGCGAGGTCCTTGATGAAAACCTGCTCCAGAGCGCTCAGGACCTCAGACTGGGGCAAAGCTTCACCTTCCAACAGGACAACGACCCTAAGCACACAGCCAAGACAACGCAGGAGTGGCTTCGGGACAAGTCTCTGATTGTCCTTGAGTGGCCCAGCCAGAGCCAGAGCCTGGACTTGAACCCGATCGAACATCTCTGGAGAGACCTGAAAATAGCTTTGCAGCGACGTGCCACATCCAATCTGACAGAGCTTGAGAGGATCTGCAGAGAAGAATGGGAGAAACTCCTTAAATACAGGTGTGCCAAGCTTGTAGCATCATACCCAAGAACATTCAAGGCTGTAATCACTGCCAAAGGTGCTTCAACAAAGTACTAAGTAAAGGGTCTGAATACTTATGTAAATGTAATATTTCAGTTACATGACTGTTTTCCCTCTATCTTGATTCATTTAATGACCATATTTTCTTTAAAGTTCCAGTGCAGTCAAAAATGTGATTTTCCTGTGTTTGTGTGTGTGTGTATATATATATATATATATATATATATATATATATATATATATATATATATATATATATATATATATATATATATATATATAGACATCAAAACTATGGTAGCTTAGTGGTTAAGAGCGTTGTGCCAGTAACCGAAAGGTCGCTGGTTCTAATCCCCGAGCCGACTAGGTGAAAAATCTGTCGATGTGCCCTTGAGCAAGGCACTTAACCCTAATTGCTCCTGTAAGTCGCTCTGGATAAGAGCGTCTGCTAAATGACTAAAATGTAAATGTAAAATGTAAATAACACATATGGAATCATGTAGTAACCAAAAAAAGTAGCCACCCTTTGCCTTGATGACAGCTTTGCACACTCTTGGCATTCTCTCAACCAGCTTCACCTGGAATGCTTTTCCAACAGTCTTGAAGGAGTTCCCACATATGCTGAGCAATTGTTGGCTGCTTTTCCTTCACTCTGCGGTCAAACTTATCCCAAACCATCTCAATTTGGTTGAGGTCGCGGGACTTTGGAGGCCAGGTCATCTGATGCAGCACTCCATCACTCTCCTTCTTGGTAAAGTAGCCCTTACACAGCCTGGAGGTGTGTTGGGTCATTGTCCTGTTGAAAAACAAATGATAGTCCCACTAAGCCCAAACCAGATGGGATGGCGTATCGCTGCAGAATGCTGTGGTGGCCATGCTGGTTAAGTGTGCCTTGAATTCTAAATAAATCACAGACTGTGTCACTAGCAAAGCACCCCCACACCATAACCCCTCCTCCTCCATGCTTTACGGTGGGAAATAGACATGCGGAGATCATCCGTTCACCCACACCGCGTCTCACAAAGACATGGCGGTTGGAACCAAAAATCTCCAATTTGGACTCCAGACCAAAGGACACATTTCCACCAGTCTAATTTTTTACATTTACATTTTAGTCATTTAGCAGACGCTCTTATCCAGAGCGACTTACAGTTAGTGAGTGCATACATTATTTTTGTATTTTTCATACTGGCCCCCCGTGGGAATCGACCCCACAACCCTGGCGTTGCAAACGCCATGCTCTACCAACTGAGCTACATCCCTGCCGGCCATTCCCTCCCCTACCCTGGACCACGCTGGGCCGCCGCATGGGTCTCCCGGTCACGGCCGGCTACGACAGAGCCTGGATTCGAACCAGGATCTCTAGTGGCACAGCTAGCACTGCATCGCAGTGCCTTAGACCACTGCGCCACTCGCTAATGTCCATTGCTTGTGTTTCTTCGCCCAAGCAAGTCTCTTCTTCTTATTGGTGTCCTTAAGTAGTGGTTTCTTTGCAGCAATTCAACCATGAAGGCCTGATTCACACAGTCTCCTCTGAACAGTTGATGTTGAGATGTGTCTGTTACTTGAACTCTGTGAAGCATTTATTTGGGCTGGAATTTCTGAGCCTGGTAACTCTAATGAACTTATCCTCTGCAGTGGAGGTAACTCTGGGTCTTCCATTCCTGTGGCGGTCCTCATGAGAGCCAGTTTCATCATAGCGCTTGATGGTTTTTGCGACTGCACTTGAAGAAAGTTCTGGAAATGTTCCGTATTGACTGACCTTCATGTCTTAAAGTAATGATGGACTGTTGTTTCTCTTTGCTTATTTGAGCTGTTCTTGCCATAATATGGACTTGGTCTTTTACCAAATAGGGCTATCGTCTGTATACCCCGCCCCTACCTTGTCACAACACAACTGATTGGCTCAAACGCATTAAGAAGGAAAGAAATTCCACAAACTACCTTTTAAGAAGGCACACCTGTTAATTGAAATGCATTCCAGGTGACTACCTTATGAAGCTGGTTGAGAGAATGCCAAGAGTGTGCAAAGCTGTCATCAAGGCAAAGGGTGGCTATTTGAAGAATCTCAACTATAAAATATATTTTGATTTGTTTAACACTTTTTTGGTTACTACATGATTCCATATGTGTTATTTCATAGTTTTGATGTTTTCACTATTATTCTACAATGTAGAAAATAGTAAAAATAAAGAAAAACCCTTGAATGAGTAGGTGTTCTAAAACTTTTGACCGGTAGTGTGTGTGTACAGTTGTAGTCGGAAGTTTACATACACTTAGGTTGGAGTCATTAAAACTCATTTTTCAACCACTCCACAAATTTCTTGTTAACAAACTATACTTTTGGCAAGTCGGTTAGGACATATACTTTGTGCATGACACAAGTAGTTTTTCCAACAGTTGTTTAGACAGATTATTTCCCTTATAATTCACTGTATCACAATTCTAGTGGGTCAGAAGTTTACATACACTAAGTTGACTGTGCCTTTAAACAGCTTGAAAGATTCCAGAAAATTATGTCATGGCTTTAGAAGCTTCTGATAGGCTAATTGACATAATTTGAGTCAATTGGAGGTGTACCTATGGATGTATTTCAAGGCCTACCTTCAAACTCAGTGCGTCTTTGCTTGACATCATGGGAAAATCAAAAGAAATCAGCCAAGACTTCAGAAACAAAATAGTAGACCTCCACAAGTCTGGTTCATCCTTGGGAGCAATTTCAAACGCCTGAAGGTACCATGTTCATCTGTACAAACAATAGTATGCAAGTATAAACACCATGGGACCACGCAGCCGCCATACCGCTCAGGAAGGAGACGCGTTCTGTCTCCTAGAGATGAACGTACTTTGGTGCGAAAAGTGCAAATCAATCCCAGAACAACAGCAAAGGACCTTGTGAAGATGCTAGAGGAAACCGGTACAAAAGTATCTATATCCACAGTAAAACGAGTCCTATATCGACATAACCTGAAAGGCTGCTCAGCAAGGAAGAAGCCACTGCTCCAAAACCGCCATAAAAAAGCCAGACTACGGTTTGCAACTGGACATGGGGACAAAGATGGTACTTTTTGGAGAAATGTCCTCTGGTCTGATGAAACAAAAATAGAACTGTTTGGCCATGATGACCATCGTTATGTTTGGAAAAAAAAGTGGGCGGCTTGCAAGCTGAAGAACACCATCCCAACCGTGAAGCACGGGGGTGGCAGCATCATGCTGTAGGGGTGCTTTGCTGCAGGAGGGACTGGTGCACTTCACAAAATAGATGGCATCTTGAGGAAGGAAAAATATGTGGATACATTCAAGCAACATCTCAAGACATCAGTCAGGAAGTTAAAGCTTGGTCGCAAATGGGTCTTCCAAATGGACAATGACCCCAAGCATACTTCCAAAGTTGTGGCAAAATGGCTTAAGGACAACAAAGTCAAGGTATTGGAGTGGCCATCACAAAGCCCTGACCTCAATCCTATAGAAAATGTGTGGGCAGAACTGAAAAAGCGTGTGCGAGCAAGGAGGCCTACAAACCTGACTCAGTTACACCAGCTCTGTCAGGAGGAATGGGCCAAAATTCACCCAACTTATTGTGGGAAGCTTGTGGAAGGCTACCCGAAATGTTTGACCCAAGTTAAACAATTTAAAGGCAAAGCTACCATATATATATATATATATATATATATATATATATATATATATATATATACTACTGTTCAAAAGTTTGGGGTCACTTAGAAATGTCCTTGTTTTCGAAAGAAAAGCAATAAGGTCAAATTGATCAGAAATACAGTGTAGACATTGTTAATGTTGTAAATGGCTATTGTTGCTGGAAACGGCTGATTTTTAATGGAATATCTACATAGGCGTACAGAGGCCCATTATCAGCAACCATCAGTCTTGTGTACCAATGGCACGTTGTGTTTGCTAATCCAAGTTTATCATTTTGAAAGGCTAAATTATCATTTGAAAACCCTTTTGCAATTATGTTAGCACAGCTGAAAACTGTTGTGCTGATTAAAGAAGCAATAAAACTGGCCTTCTTGAGACTAGTTGAGTATCTGGAGCATCAGCAATTGTGCGTTCGATTACAGGCTCAAAATGGCCAGAAACAAATAACTTTCTTCTGAAACTCATCAGTCTATTCTTGTTCTGAGAAATGAAGGCTATTCCATGCGAGAAATTACCAAGAAACTGTAGATCTCGTACAATGCTGTGTACTACTCCCTTCACAGAACAGCGCAAACTGGCTCTAACCAGAATAGAAAGAGGAGTGGGAGGCCCCGGTGCACAACTGAGCAAGAGGACAAATACATTAGTGTCTAGTTTGAGAAACAGGCGCCTCACAGGTCCTCAACTGGCAGCTTCATTAAATAGTACCCGCAAAACACCAGTCTCAACATCAACAGTGAAGAGGCGACTCCGGGATACTGACCTTCTAGGCAGAGTTGCAAAGAAAAAGCCATATCTCAGACTAGCCAATAAAAATAAAATATTAAGATGGGCAAAAAAACACAGACACTGGAAAGAGGAAGATTGGAAAAACGTGTTATGGACAGACAAATCGAAATTTGAGGTGCTGGAGGAGTGCTTGATGCCATCTGTCAAGCATGGTGGAGTCAATGTGATGGTCTGGGGGTGCTTTGGTGGTGGTAAAGTGGGAGATTTGTACAGGGTAAAAGGGATCTTGAAGAAGGAAGGCTATCACTCCATTTTGCAACGCCATGCCATACCCTGTGGACGGCGCTTGATTGGAGCCATTTTCCTCCTACAACAGGACAATGACCCAAAGCACAGCTCCAAACTATGCAAGAACTATTTAGGGAAGAAGCAGTCAGCTGGTATTCTGTCTATAATGGAGTGGCCGGCACAGTCACCGGATCTCAACCCTATTGAGCTGTTGTGGGAGCAGCTTGACCGTATGAAGAAGTGCCCATCAAGCCAATCCAACTTGTGGGAGGTGCTTCAGGAAGCATGGGGTGAAATCTCTTCAGATTGACAACTAGAATGCCAATTGTCTGCAAGGCTGTAATTGCTGCAAATGGAGGATTCTTTGAAGAAAGCAAAGTTTGAAGGACACAATTATTTTTATTAAAAATCATTATTTCTAACCTTGTCAATGACTACATTTCCTATTCATTTTGCTATATTTCCTATTCAAACTCATTTCATGTATGTTTTCATGGAAAACAAGGACATTTCTAAGGAGAGAGAGAGATTATTTTTTCCATGTTGGAATAATGCAGTGAAAATGACGATAATGCCCTTTTATTGTAAAAGCTGCTTGAAAAAACTGCCAGAAATGTTTGCCTGTTTTGTTGGGATGGAGTTTTTGCCTGCCATGCTGTAAATTAGTTAATAGACCAATAACAAACACTTCCAAACATCTGCCAATGACCGCTACTTTTCCCATCTCCACTCAGACAATTCTGACAGCCCTAGAAAGATTCTTGCTTGAGAAATTGCTATTTGCTAAGAAGCTATATTTGTTTCTTTTTTTCAATTGAAAATCACAGTAAGGTACATAATTGTTACCAGAAATGATTTGATATTGAGATCAAAATGTCTGCATTGGACCTTTTTAATGAATGTTGATTATAAACATAAGTCTTCTTGTGTACCTGCACCCTACTGATACCCCTTTTTACCATGTGGTAATGTTTGATTTGACCATGTGTACAAACACTGCTGGCGCAAAGGGATATGGTGATGGAATTCAACATTCCTGTCATTTGCTACCCCTATCCCCTACTCCAGCCTGTCTGTCACTTCCCTATTAACTCGCCTCCAAGGGTTCCCACACATTGTTTATTCTGGAAAAACTTGGGAGATGTGTTATTTTCAAACACATTTTCTGTCTCAACTGTGATGAGAAATAATGATGATCAAATATAGCCTACCACTCCCTTTACAGGTCCATTTTGAGTGTTTATTAGATCATATAAATATGACCAATTAAAACTATTCTTTCATCCATTAGAAGTCATTAAAAAGTTGTAGACATTAGATATGTAACTTGTGTGGGAACCCGATCCTCCCTTCCCTTCCCCCAATCTCTAACTCTGCTCTGACAGGCCTTCTGATTCTATCATTTTACGTCTAGATGCGTAGGAAGGGCTCTGTGCGAGGCACGAAGGCTTCAGACGAGTAGCTGCTCCAGGTGTAGGTCTGAGGGAGGGTGTGTAAGTGCCACTGGTGGAGGAGTTGAACCGATAGCAGCCATGTTGGTTCCTCCTCCACCAACTCTCATGGATTCCTTGTCTGTCTTCTCCCACTGGGTTCTCTTTGTATTGCTGCATGGCTACACTGCTTTCACTCCATATACAGTGGTGGTGTTAGAGCATAACAAGGTTTTATGGGCCACGGTTTGTGTGTGTGTGTGTGTGTATGCGTGTTCTTCTCACGTAAACTTTGATAACTCTTGACTGTATTAATTAATCAATAACACCAGATCTCAGAGAAATATGAAGCATTTGCCAGATCGTTAAGTGTATTGCTGACATGGCGAAAAGCTCTCTGCCTTGGAGTGTGTGTAAGTGCCTACTCAATCTCCCCATGTGAGGGCAGACATCTGTGCAGCCTGTTCTCAGAACCAAGGCGAGAGAGCGGGTTTTAAAAAGGCTATGGCAGCCAGTCAAAGCCATGCTAAAATAAGTCAGCACTGGTTTCTGGC
The DNA here is from genome assembly GCF_964263955.1 of Coregonus lavaretus. Lineage (NCBI taxonomy): Eukaryota > Metazoa > Chordata > Actinopteri > Salmoniformes > Salmonidae > Coregonus > Coregonus lavaretus. Next base: position 23,729,283 of record NC_140004.1, on the reverse strand, counting down.
CTTGTATCTATAGTCCAAAAAACGCCATAGAGAATATGGAGAACGAACACTAAAAAACAGTTTATTCTGGCACAGTCATATGTCTGTGTATTACATTCTCAGTAAGGCCTTACCACTGGCTCGCTCTTGGCCCCACTTGAAATATAAATCTGAGCGCTTTTGGCCGTACATGGAGAAAAAATAGAGGAATACGAGGCGGACTGGCCAAAGTGGGCCAGGCTCGAGCATTCCTGGCCTGGCTCCAACGGTGAGCATTTGGAACGCTGTTTCTTCTTCCTCCTCTACATCTCGGCCAATCCTGCATGTGTTTCCCATTTTCCCCTGGAGTAAGTAAACAGGCGGGTGCCATAAGAGGCCCTCTGCATGGAGGAGTGCTTGGCCTGGGCCTCAGAGCTGAGGGGTCGCCAGGGTCACACTGTGCCAGTACTGTAGGCCTCCAGAGGACAGCACCCATATGTAGGAGTGGAATACCATTATAACGACTAGCATAGAGTTTTCTACTCTTTACCAGTTCCACAACAAAACACCCCCAGCTCCTGTTGATGGTTCAGCTCAATTTCTGAGAAAGCTTTTTAGGTTATGTATAGACTTTTGAGCATGTGCTTCAGGTGAATGAGTCTCAAGCAAAGGTTGTGTAGTAATAGTGTATCAGGGTCTTAGACCAAAAGTGTTGTGGTTGGACTACGCTGTGTGAGTGTGAAACACCATGGTTTGGAGATGATGCACTAACAGGCCTGTCTGTCTGCTTGTGTGCTAACACGGGTGGGGTGGTGGCAGGGAGAGGGGAGGTGCCGGGGAAGGAAGGTGGGGGAGAAAAACCCTTCAAGATGGCTTCCTTTGCCTCATTAACATACAAATGGAATTCTGCAGTTGAAAAGGAGCCTGTGCTGTGATTGAAAAAGAAAGAGAGGGGGAGGGAGGGAAGGAGGGAGGGAAGAAAGGATGGAGAAGTGGTAGGTAGAATCCTCATGCACATTTCATCAGATGTCTAGTCCTCTGTTTCGGGCCAGCGTGTGGTTAGACTGTTCCATTAAGGTATTCTGCTATCAGATTCAGCCACTAATTGACTTTCTAAAGCCTTAGGGTGTGGGGACCTGAAACAATGCCTTTATCTACCTACAAGACAAGCAAGGGCTTGAAACAAACCATTTTAGAGACATTCTCCTAGAGAAAAAACATAGTTTTCAGTTTGCAAAGGGAAACGTGTACATTTTTCAGAGATATTCTTAATGCAGACTAAGGAGCTTAATGTTTGTCAGTGAACAGAATGATGGACGTTCTCAGCCACATCCATCCCAGTTTCTCTCACAGTAACAAACAGCCCTTTCTCCTCGCAGAATTCCACTTGTTGATGCATGCTCTCACAGAACCTGCCTCCACTTGTTTGGGCTTTGTAGAGATGTAATAAATGTCTGTTGATTTGTTCCTCTCTCTCTGCCCATTCTCCACTCCCATTTCCTCCACCTCAGCTTCGCAAACACGGTGATGTACGGGGAACCAGTGCTGCCGATGCTGAATGAGACGGAGGAGGGTTTTGAACAGCGATGAAGAGTGAAGGTGGTGATGAAGAATGTGAAGCGGGCTCCCTGTGTTCTACCTTTACCTTACTGATTCAGGATGTGGAGGATGAGGGCTCTGCTCCACTCGATCAATAGACCAGCACCCTGACCTACCGGCACCCAATCATAGACATTCTATCCACAGAATAAATAATTTATAGAAAGTGACACGATCCTAGCTGATAAGGCTCCAGTTAATTTTGATCACCTGGGCTAAAGACGATATCAAGCAACAATGTCCTCAGTAAAGCCAGCTACCACCTCCATGTTGTTGAAAGACTAGTCCCTCTATCTTCTCTTGATAGATGCTTAGAGGGCTGCTTGGTTGTTGATAGAGATGAATATTTTTTAAGCATTTAATTGGCATGATTGCATTATGGCAGGTGCTGGTCTAAGTATTTTGTTATTCCAGTCAAAGAGGATCGTTCCTCTGTGGCCTGTTGCCTTTTTAGTTTACCTTTGTATTCATGAATATTTTCTCCAGATCATTCCTTTCAAGACAATGTCCTCTCTCTCTTCTCTCCTCAGTCCTCTTCTAGCTGTTCATAACACTGTGGTTTTCCATTAGCTGGCGAGAGAGAGCCTGTCAGTGTTTTCTCCATATACATGTCCCTTCCTGCCATGGCCTTCATTAAGAGATTACTGACACCCTTGGCGCCTGTGCCTATCCTAATCTCTCCCTCTGCACTGCATTTTATTAACGCCAACAATCTTGTCCACACAGGTATTTCACTCTCACTCCAATGCAAATTAACACAAACACACACAGTACACACAAGCACAAACACGCACGTGTAAACACAAGCACGCACACACACACACTCACAGGTGTGAATGCCTTTGCGGTGACTGATCTGGCCCAAGCTCACACTGGGCAGATCCGTGCAGGCGCCTTCAAGTGAAGGGAAGTGTCTGTTGGAGTGTTTGGCGCTCTCGCTGTTTTTCCCACACTCCCCATCCTCCACACGCTCACTCACACTGCTCCTCCCTAGCGGATGTCCCTAGAGAGAAACCGCACTGAAAAACAGTCACAGATGGTGCTACACCCCTCCAGTCTCTGTCACGCACTGCTCACCCCACCCTGCTCCCCACCACACCACCACCACAGTAGCCTGCCTGTCTGCCTGCCTTATTTCTGTGGTTCTCTGGTACGGAATTATGCTGCTGGTCGTATCCTGCTGAGCAGGGGCAGCAGGTAGACACACACCCAGCACCACCCCGGCCCACACCAGGCCACCACCCCGGCCCACACCCAATACCACCCCGGCCCACACCAGGCCACCTCCCCGGCCCACACCAGGCCACCACCCCGGCCCATACCAGGCCTCTCCTGACTGGGCCTGTTTACAGAGAGAGCAGCTTCACTCTCTACTCAGCACCACGCTGTGCCTTACTGTACCCATACTTCCACATTACATACTGTACCTCCACTCTGTCAGCTACCCCTCTACCTCCCCTTCCCCAGACTGGGGGTCTGCCTTTGGGAGCTAGCTAGCACCACCATGCCTTTCCTTCTGGCTCCACACTGGCACCAGTTGGTCTTTTAGGCTTTACTACTGGGACATTGATCAGCAGGGTATTCATCCATTGTAGAGAGGGGGTTAGATGAGAGGCTTGATCAGTTTGCAATGACTTTATGAACTCTTTTTTTTTACTGAACCTCACTAAGTTCTCAAGGTCCTTTTACATATGGCACTAATGTACTGTATGTTTGTTCTATGGGCTGTGGTGTGGTGATTATTCCCTGCAGTGAGACTGTACTGATTTAGACGCGACTCCCCAGCAGCAAGCCAGTCAGACAGTGCCATGCTAAAGCCTGAATGCTGCTCTGTGTGTTTAAGCACATAAGTGCCTTCATGTTAGTGTGTGCATGTCAGTGTGCTTGTGGGACAATAAAGAATCATGTGTATCATAACTTGTCATTCAACTTCAGCCATTCTGCCTTTTTTTATAAACAGACACTCTTGCTGCCAAGACAGGTGGAATATTTTTTATGAAGAGCTCAGTCTTGATAGTATATTTTTATATTGTGTAAGCCTCACAGGGGGATTGTGAGAACCTTCTCAGTTATGGGTTTAGTGCTCACCCAAAGACAATGAATGGATCTGGGTGATATCATTTGTTTACATGCGTTGTTCCACCCTAGCTCAACCACACACTGCCCAGGGGCAATACTGACTCACCAGCAGATAGACAACTAAGATGGCTGAACTCTCCTGTACCCCATAACTGAGAGGAGATATCATGAGTACCCGTGTCAGTCACTGACAGGACATGAAAAGTCAAGGACATAATGGGACTGATGAAGTCCAGATTTCCCATCAATTACTATTTGCAGTCAAAGAAACAGTCTGTAAGAGAAGAGTGTTGAATATGATCAATGCCTTAAGGTCTGTCTACAGCCTCTTGCTTGTATTGAATAGAACGCTTATGATAATTTATGATGCAACCGAGCTTGTGTATCAGAGGACAATGGTTTACGATCTGTACTATAGAGACAATGATGTGAGGAAAGGACAGAGTGGAGGTAGTCTTTACAAGAAAAACTGTACAGTATGATCATGATTTATTAAATATACTGTTACATTTCTAGAAGAATAAAAAAAATGCTTTTAAATGTTTCTGATCATCTGTTGAAATTCAGGGGACATGGTAGTGAATGAATGTCATTTTGTTTAGCCTTTTCTGTCTAGACCTTTGTGCCACGGAAAGTCTACACAACGTATCTAAATACCTAATAAATTTCAACACAAAATCGACTGCTTTTGCATGGTTTATTTTACAATGCTCTGTTATAGGCTAGTTTGTTTCTGTTCATCTCTTTCGTTATTCTACATCTTGGGTAACATTCATCTGACTCTAAAGCCTATAAAATGGCATTCATTTTGACATGAGAGAACTGGGTCTTAATCACTAGAAACCAAACGGAAGAAAATTGACTGAAACGGAGAGGAACTTCCTGAACAATAAGAAACAACTTTTTGCTACGGTATGCAGTAGTGAATATGACCTGGGTGTGTTCAGACAACATAGATAATAGATGGATAACTGCCTGACTAACAAGGTGCAAATCAACTGATGCTACCATCTTGTTCTGCCACACTATGGTCGCTGAGGATTTTCAGGTAAGAGATGATCGGTAGGAGATATAGGCATCTCTAGTTGTGTTTATTGTCAATTTTTTACTTATTTATATTTGTTCCTCTTTCATAGTCTCTCTCTCCTTACCCCCATGTGGTAAATGCGAAGGCTCTGATGTTGGACATATGGATGAGATGGTTTAGGTTAGAATGATTATTTTTTAAACCTTTTTCAATATATTCCCAATGGTTGATCAAGTAAATTGACAATCACATTCCTGGTCTAGTTTCAATTGGAGAAAATAAAAATGTGTCAAAGATAGCTGTGGAAATGGTCACTGTTCTGAATCTAAATCACCTAAATTATTATTTTCTCTCCCCTCAAAGAAGTTAGCTCACACACCTCTGGAGTCACGTCTAGTTCACTCATACACCACTTTGGGAGTGTTAGTGTATTAATGACTCCAGAATGACTCCAGACCGCCACATCCATCTCCTGGAGGTCAGTAGTGCTGCAGCCACAACAACAACAGAGTCTGCGCAGGAGAGCAGGAAGTCTGTGGAGAATGGTCACGGAAACAAGTCATATCTGTACCAGAACAGGCAAGTAATATTGTTTCTAAAAGGGGACATGGGCAGAGTCAACCACACTTTAAGGCAGCTCACTTCCAAGTGCACGCACAGGCGAACACAGGAATGGACCAGGGATTGATGCCTGTTAGGGGCTATGACCACCATTTAGAATACCCACTCCAAAATATATGGATCTGGCACCAATTTTATGGGCTGACCCCTCATCTCCAATCTCAGTACTATATCTAAAAAAAACAAGTTATCCTTACACAGGTGGTGTATATACTGTACATATATTATTAATACACTATAAAGCGAGACTAAAAGCTTGCTGCAAGTTGCATCACATGGTTGCTGCGTTATGCCCTCCACTTGTCTGTCCATATAGGGTGAGAGGCTGTGTTTAAGAGGAAGAGGCAGGGTTGGTGAGCCTTTAACTACTGGCTCAGTCCCTGCATCATGCCTTGTTTGTTTGACCCCCCTGGGACTGGATTTGTGCAGGGGCCACAGGTCTTCAAGGGGTGGGGAGTTATTTTTGGCCTGGGTTGGATGGCAATGATGTCAGTGTTTCCTCATCTTTCGAGCTGGGTTGAGCCTAGCCCCTGAGATTCTCGTGAGTCCTTCCTGTTGTGTGGAAGAGGTGGGGACCTTTAAACAGACAGGGACCTCACTGCCCACCGCACCCCTCCTACCCCCGACAGAATGGCGTTCCTCTGGATGACAGATGCTGCTTAACCCTGGTGACCCTGTGTGCTGAGATGGCCGAGCTGACTGACAGAACAGCTGAGGACAGAGAGAGACTGCTGCACAGTTCCCCACTGCACAGGACGCTGACCCTAAAAAGGGAAGGAACTGTCACTTTGGGCGTCCCCCCTTGGTGATATATGTCTAACAGAGGAAGAGCTGTGTTAACACCATGAATTAAGGGGGGGAGGAGGGACATTTACTTTGACTATCTTGTCTTATTGAGCAGAATATTGAGACAAATTGCCTATTAAATCACTATAGAAATGTGTAGAAATGTGACAGTGGTGACCAGCCTCAGGACTGTCCATTGTCATGGGCTGGCTTTAGCAGGAGCTCTGAGCTGGATTCATCATCACAGTGAACTCTGAGGGGAAAGGGGGAGTTTAGTTTGACTAATCATGGTGCTTTTTGTTAATGTTTAGTTTGGTCAGAGTTACAATTATTTTGAGCAGTTATAAGGCATGTTTGAAATACTCAAATGGAAATGTAAATAAATCCAAATTCATGGATTTAAGAATAACTAATTGTGAATCAACCACTCTTATAAGACAAAATGTCCAAGTTGCTCTCCAAGCTCACTTTAATTACTGCAGTCAAATGACCAAATTGCTCTCTAGTGGCCTCATGGGTGGAATATTATTAATATTTTTCATAATTTCATAATTAATCAACATTATTATTTTAACACAGAAAATCCTGTGTTTCTATGTCAAACGGTTTTGTTATATTTCAGTCTTCTGTGATGTTATAAAGTGTAATATTGAGATGCAAACTCAAAATTGAACACATTTCAACTCTATATCTGACATGTTACATGTATGTACTTTTTTTAAGCCCATAACCATGTGTGAGGTGTATACTTTTGTTTCAAAGTAGATTTGTTTAAGTGTACCAAGAAACATTCTGTGTGACCCTGATCTAGCCCACTGCAGTAAAAGGTTACTTACAGTGCATGCAGTGAGCTATGGTAAAACCCAGTAATAAGAGTGTATACTGTTTGCTATGGTAAAACACAGTAATAAGATGATGCTGTAAGAGAGAGCAACATCTCAGGATCCTTCACTGTTCCATCAGCCTTCGGTCTGTAGTGAATTCATCATCAAGCATACTCCAAACTCACTGACAAGCAGTCCTCCAGATCTGCCTCTAGTATACAGTTGCACTTTACCTCTCTTACACACTCGCTCACATCTCTCTCTTTCTAGCTCTCTTGCTCTGTTTATCTCTCTCTGAGCGCTGTGCTCCTCTCCTTCACATAACATCCTGTCAGCTGCATTGGCATGTGCCCCAAGCACCCCAGAGCCTGTATGCCCCCTGCCCCTACCCCTGGCACCCCCTGTCCTGTCCACCACTCTGCCCGTAACCCCTGCCCTGGCACACAGCCTCCTCCCCTGGGCGGAAGGCAGGGTCTGATGGAGGGCCTGCTTCAGCACGCTTTAGACCTATTTTCTTTCCCTGCAGAATATTCGTGTGAGAAAATGTGTCCACTCCTACTATTCTTCTCTCTGGCCTCACTCTCTCTCTGTTCCTGTACTTTCACCTGTCTGCAAGAGTTACAATCCTCACGGCCATGTTAAAACGATACCCCACCTTTTTACCCCTAACCTGGCCTAACCTTTTGTCCCCTCTGTAGGTGTCCACCTTTTGAAACTACTCGTCTGACATCTCAGCCCTGTGCAACAATACCTAGAGGGCTCAGGGGGAGAGAAAATGCTGACTAGATGATAGTGCATGTACTGAGTGAACATCCTTCCTTTCAGTGAGTTAATATACATTTTGTATATAATTTTCATTTCAGACACTTGCATTACTGGCCAGTTTCATAGCACAAATTTGCTTTGAGTTGAGTTTTGGATTAGGGGTTAGGTTTGTGGGAAAGACTCTTGGTGATGCAACCCCTCTTGTGGATAAAATGAATTGGGGGCTTTTCCCAGAAAAAAAGTATGCTTTTGTGAAAACACTTCCAAATGAGTTAATTATATAATATCTGAATCATTTTAGCAAGGTAAAATTACAAGTCTTTGCTTGAAATTCATCTGGGGGTTCACCCCTGACAAAAGCCATCTTTGTTTGGGAGGAGTGCCATGTTCAAAAGAAGCAGGAAACATGACACCACAAACTCCCAGCTTGCTTCTCTCTATCTATTTCTTTATTTCTCTCTCTCTCTCTCTCTCTCTCTCTCTCTAAAAGGAGGCCTTGACTGTGTACTGTACATCGCTTTATGACTTTACTCAAAACAGAGCAACCTTTAAAATGTAGATACCACGATATCAGATGTATTTAAAATATTATTTGACATAGCACTAGCAACATAATCTTAGGCTATACCTGTCTATTATTCCGGCCTTCACCTGATACACTCTTGATGCTGTCTTCATACCTTGTTCTGATGTCTAGCACTAGGTGGCACTGTGCCTGTTTGATAGAAGTGAAATACTCGCTCTTATTCACCTCTCGAGGAACTGGTCCTATACAGACAAAAATCTAAATTATGTTAGTCCTACATATGTGGTAGGCAATGTTTTCCACTGCCTATATATCAAACACATGAATAGGCTATGATATATGCGTAGCAAAACGCGATAGCCTATTGGTAGGCCAGCAGTAGCCTAGAAAAGATCATCTCAGATTTAAAAAAAATATGCAACACCATATATTTATCTCAGATGCGTTGTAGCTCCATATTAACTCAACATTACAGGAATTGGGGGTGGGGATCACGTGGAGTAGTACAAAGACGCTCAGGATATGGTAGACCTAGGCTACTAAAGACTGTCCTACAACGGAGCTGACTGTCTTTCAAGTTGTTGCATATTTCACAACAAGCTACCTTAGTCATATTTGGTTTCATGTAGCCTATTCCGTGTCTTTTTTTGTAGAGAGTGAAAACATCGTAAAATGGAAAGTAGGAATTGGCTGTCAGCTAAATTAAGATTTCATCACCTACAAGAATTCTTACATTGCAAAAGTAAAACAACAACATTGCCGAAGTCTTTCAATCCCACAGTGTGACAGTTTAGATCCAACGCTTCAGAGAGCGCCAGATCAGAACCCACGCGCGCCACAGGAAACAAAGCAGAATCTGGAGTTGTTTCATTTTTTTTTTCATTAACTATTTACATTAATCGTCATAATTTGTCGGACGAGGCCTTTTATCATCGACAAAGTGCATTCTGTACAATTGCAGAAGTGCCTGTCTAAATTGATATTTAGAAAAGCCATTCATTTGGGCAATTAGCTGGATTTTTTAAAAACGCAAAGGTAATTCATCTTGAAGACTTCTTTCAAACACATTATTAATATAACTATATATAGGGTAGGCTACAAAAGTTGATAAGGACATTACATTTGAATTGCTGCAATATATTTAGCAACCAGTAAAATAACATTACATGTTCACTGTGGTCCATGATCTATTTCCCTGCATGACTTATTTGAACTGTGCACATTTCACAAGAGGCTACTTAGCTTTTTGTAAAATATAGGGGTAGCCTAGTTGATAGCCTACCATTTCAACCCTGCATATCCGTAAAGCCCAAAGTGAAAACACTTATATGTGAGATATTATAGAGTGCAAAATATTGTTATCGATTATGGTATCCTCCAAACACAATCCAGTAGATTCGATGCCATTGATCTTTTAAGGGGGATTTTTTTCGTGGGGTAAGCAACAAATGCTCTCTCTCTCTCTCTTTCTCTCTCTCTCTCACGCACACACGCACGCACACACACACACTCTAACTATTGACTAGCCTATCGCCTAAAATACATGGTATTTCAATCGTCCACAGGGCCATATTAATTTAAACAGTTCTACAGCCCTGCTGTAATGATGGGATGTGAAACCTCAATATATCACTATTATCACTGGCGCTTGTATTTTGATCGGATACATCTTATCTCTCAGCAGCAGGCTTTAAATCAAAGAACACCCCCTCTTGTTCAACAATACGCCAGTCCGTTTAAAAGACCTCAGAGGGCAATGTTGCAGGATTAGCCTAGAGGGCAATGTTGCAGGATTAGCCTATAGATAGGCCTATCACGCTTCTGAAAACAGCATGATGCATTTACATTTGATTGTTATTTTCAGAGTTTTTAATAATAATATAATTATTACAGGAGTCTAAGTTTTAGAAAGGTTGACTTGGTCGTTTAATTTGCCAGCTGTCCCCTTCATTCCAATGAACAGAAGATAATTGGCGATTTGAATGATTAATTTATAAGGTAAACAGAGTTATGGTAATAGTCCAGTTAATCTGAATGGAAATGTTAATCTGCTGTGCGTTAACAATACAAACTCCGGGCCAGTGATTGTGCCCCAGCATTTGTTTAAGAAAAACTATTGTGAGACGATTTCCCTTTGACTGAGTTTAAATTAATTTCCTACATCTCCATTTCTATCAACAATTAAGGAAATAACATAGGCTTAATTTGTACTAACATATGGGCGTTTATTCATTCAGAAATGTATGTGCTCTAAAAACACACAATTAGATTGATCTCAAATAAAAAACTAAAAGTTTAAATTGCATAGGCTATATAGATCATAAATGTAAAATACAATGGAGCAAGTAACACACCTGACATGGGCTCGAAAACACTTTATTTGAGAACGGCGCTCTCGTAAGATACACGACGTTACTCTCTCGTACTGTGTTTCTCATCCACATCTTGGACCACCTTAAAAGATGGTCCCTCCCTCGGCACTGGCGCTCCGCAGCCTCCGATTGGCGAGGACCTCATGGATGGAATTGGTTGCAGAAATGCAAAAGTTGTTGCTGGTTCCCTGAATGCGTTGATCTCACACAGCGCCAAGCGCAAGACAAGAGCGTGATCTATCTGTGAATCGCTCCAAGCTGGAATAGACCACACCAGACTCGGGAGCAGAAGGAGTGCGTTATAGCCTACAGAGTGAGAGAGTGAGGGAAAGAGCCGATAGAGGTTCCGCGCCTTCTGCGCGCTTGGAGGGCACATGACCAGGACCGGTTGGACTATGCTGTCAAGCCGCTCTGTGATGGTGGAGTGCGGGTAGTGCGTGCCGGAGGCTCCGGGAAACAGTGGCGCAAAAGCGGCTCTCCAGATAGCCTTCATGACTGGGCTGGATTTTCCCTCCGGACTTGTAGAATTGCTTATAGTGCAGTAATAAGACATTTCACCCAGAACTGTGGGAAGTCTTTTCTTTTGGTTGCAAAACAACGACCAATTAGAATTAATTGTGCAGGTTGCCGGTGGATTTCTACAGAATGGGATCTTGAAAGGACACTAAACTGTGCGTCCTGGGACATTTGACAACGAACTGGAATAATGAAGTGGACGAAGAAATAGTTCTGTGTTTATTTCAATTTTGATAAGCCTTGTGATCGTTGTCATCATAAATCAGAGAAGGTGTTTTATCAAGTTTGTAAAGAAGACATTTTCATAGAAAACTTTTGAAGTGAAAAACATTTTGTATTGTTTGTAAATTAAAGGAATAAACCAAACGCCTGTAGAAATACACGGGAACGAGCAAGGACAGACTGTAATTGCTTGCTTCGTTGTCCTCTCCCGTTTCTTTTCGCCACACTTTAGGGACAAGTTGGATATTGGAAAAACGATGAGAACTTATTGGGTGAGTGAATCGATTTAAGATCTACGTTTTAAATCAGAACTTTTTAAGATATCAAAATATCTGGCCTATTGAAGCATTCTCTTCTCTATTCGTTTTTGTCCTCTTTTTTGTGTGTGGAGATTGACGGAAAAAACAGACTAAAGCTAGACTGCCTATGCCAGGCGAGCTGGCTGTCATGCGGGATTGATATCGTGGAAGTATGTTTGGGCTGGAGCAGTTTGGTTCTCAGATTAATAGCATAAACCCTGGCCAGTCAGAGAGAAACATAAACCAGCCAAGACTGAACATGAGCTCCCATTACAAAAGCCCCGGCTTTCATACCGGAGGCCCACCTGGAGCCGTGGAGCCGGGCATGGGCCCTTTGAACGAGCCTCCGATGCTTGGGCTCAATATGAACATGAATGGGGAGCAGTATGGCAGCTTTCACCCGCGGGGCCACTCGGACATGCATGCAGGCAGCGGACTCCAACAGCAACAGCAAGGACCCATGCATGGATTTTTTAACAACCAGCAACCTCATCAAGGCCATCCCCACGGCCACCAGTCTCACCCTCACCAACACCACCCTCATTTCAATGGGAACTTTGGAGGCCCAGACCCAGCATCATCCTGCCTGCATGGTGGCAGATTGATGGGCTACAACAACAGTGGCATGGGGCCTCAGCAGGGCTTTGGAGAGGGGTTTGACCCCATTGTTGAGGGCCAGGCAGGGGATGGCTTCTCGCAGCAGCAGCAGAGATCTGGTAACATGTCTGAGTTCCAGCACAACGGCCCCCCTAATGGCAACCAGGCTGTCCCTGCCCCCTGTCTGCCCCTGGACCAGTCACCTAACCGGGCAGCATCCTTCCATGGTCTGCCCTCCTCTTCCTCCTCAGAGACCCATGGTCTGGAGCCTCGACGGATGCCCAATCAGGGTGCTGTGGAGGGATTAGAGTATAATTTCCCCAGCGAGCCCCCAACTGGACATTTTGAAGTACCTGTATTTTCCCCCTCAGAATCAGAGTCTCAACTGCCCCACTTTGGGACAGGAAGGCCTGTGGCCGGTGGCAGTTTCCCTGGAAACCCTGCCATGGCTCGGACACCGGGTATGCAGGGCATCTCCAAAGGGCACCAGCAGCCACCCCCACAGCCCCAGCAGCCTCAGCCTCCCCCACAGCACGGAGTGTTTTTTGAGCGCTTTGGGAATGGCCGTAAGATTCCTGTGGGGATGGAGCTGGGGGTCAGTGCTAGACACCCTCTCATACAGCAGCAGCAGCAGGCTGGTTTGATAGTGCGACAGAACTCATGCCCCCCTGGCCTCCCCCGGCCCCCCCAGTCTGAGCCGGGCTCCACCAACCCCAACATGCTGGACGGTGGCGTCATGATGCCTGGCCAACACAACCAGTTTGAATATCCTATTCACAGACTGGAAAATAGGGGCCTGCACCCCTATGGGGACCCCATGTTTAATATGCAACAGCCGGCTCCCCCTCCTCCCGCCCAACAGCCTCCGAATCAGAGGCTGCAACACTTTGACAGTCCTTATATGAACATGGCTAAAAGGCCCAGATTTGAGTTCCCTAACGCACATGGAGGGGAGAATTGTGGCACGTGGGGTAGTGGCATGCACAATGCACAGGGAATGGAGAACCACCTCTCTCCCTCAGCCTACCCTGGCCTACCTGGGGAGTTCACCCCACCTGTGACAGATGGATTCCCCCCGGGTCCACTCCAGCACGCTGGGCCTGAGCAGCAGTCTATGCAGCAGCGGCAAAACGCGGCCATGATGATCAAGCAGATGGCCTCTCGGAACCAGCAGCAGAGGATGAGGCAGCCAAGCCTGCAGCAGCTGGGTCACCATGGCGACGTACCTCCGGGCCCCATGGTTCATGGAGGCCCAGTGGGGAGCATGCCTCAGCCCAACTTTGACAGGGAGAATGGGGGCAGGATGCCCAACTTTGAGGGTCAGAACCCTCATATAACTCAGGAGAACTGGTTCCCCGGTTCCCACCCACCAGGAGAGATCATGTCGCGGCGTATGGGTGTAACGGGTGGGGAGGCTGTGGCCCATGACATGGGGCTGCAGCAGAACGGAGTCGGTATGATGTTCAGGCCGGGCATGAATGGGATGGGCATGCAGGAGCCAATGAGGATACCTGGAGATGGGCACGTACAGGCCCTCCACTCTCCTGGCATGCACCCCCAGTTTGGCAACAACATGGGCAATCTCTCCCAGATGCAGTCCCCCGGAGCCGGGGTAGGACACCCCAATGCACCATCAGAGAGGCGGCCGACTGACTTCCCTGCCGGGCCTCCCATGGGAGCTCAACCAACATTTCCTTATGGAGGGGCTAACCGTCAGGGGGCACCACATAACAATCCCCAGGGGGTGAACACCTCACCAGGGAGCTACCCTCCACAGTCTGAGTTCCCCCCAGGCCAGCGATCCTCTGTCAGTAAACTTGGGGCACTCTCCCTGGGGAACTTTAGCAAAACCAGCACTAAAGACAATGTTTTTGGACAGAGCTGCCTGGCGGCCCTTTCCACGGCCTGCCAGAACATGATAGCTAGCCTAGGGGCCCCCAACCTAAACGTAACATTCAACAAGAAGAACCAAAATGAGGGCAAGCGAAAACTGAGTCAGACGGAGCAGGACATTAATAGCAGCACAGTTAACGGGACTGGCAGTGCTGGTCCTGAATATTTTCAGAGCGGCACTTCCCAGAACAGCCAGATGCCTGGCACCGGGAATAGCAACATTAAGCCTGCAGGTCAAAACCAGACGTTGCAGGGGGAAGCCAGTGCCCTCTCCCCAAATTACAACATGGACGCTACCCCATGCAGTGAGGGGAAAGCAGCAACAGGGAATGGGAGAGGGAGAGGGAGGAGAAAAAGGGACAGTGGGCATGTGAGCCCTGGGATCTTTTTGTCCTCTGACAGCGGACACCCTGTTGTAAGTCCAGGCCAGCAACCCCCTTCAGCTGGCGTTGGGGAGAGGGGTGGGGGTACGCCCCATGAGAAACCCCTTCCATCCCCCTCCTGGGGAAAGGGAGGTGACCTGATGCTGGGGGACCAGGCAGACCTGATGTCTTCTCTGGACAGTGGCATTCAGAGTATCACCAAGTCTAACAGTAGCTCACCGCGTGTGGATCTTCCTGACGATGTCATCGCCCACTACGGCAACGAGGATGAGGTGTCCTCTAGCTCAGATGCAGGAGGTGCCCCTGCCTCCAAGCCCAACCGCAGCCCGCACATCACCGGCTCACCCAAGCTGCAGAGGGGGGAACACGGCCTGATGAATGGGCAGAAGCCCCTAGGCATGCAGGACATCACCAATCACACTACTTCGACACTCGAAAGCTATGGACTGAGTGCTGGTGTGGGGACAGGTGGTAACGGAGTTGGTCACCCTGGCACACCTGGGATGGAGCAGGTACGCACTCCATCCAGCACCTCTGGCCAGGACGACATCCACCCTCTGGAGATACTGCAGGCCCAGATCCAACTGCAGCGCCAGCAGTTCAGCATCTCAGAGAACCAGCCCCTGGCCATGAAGAATGGGAAGAAGAGTGGCGACTGTCTCTCACAGAATGGAGACAATGAGCTGGCGAGCTGCAGCCCGGATGCTGGGAAGGGCTCAATGGGCACTATTGACCTTGACACTCTGATGGCAGAGCAGCATGCCACCTGGTACGTGCCCAGTGACAAGGCCCTGATGGATGGGCCAGAGGATGACAAGGCCATGGCACCCTGGGAAAAAAACAAGAGCCAGAATAACAGCAAAGAAGGTAATTGAATATGCTCTATGATTATATTTCTCACTTTGTTTTACTATCTGATTAGTACTGTCTTATTACTGTATTTATATATACACACACACACACACACATACACACCCTTCTAGGCCTGTCACTCAACATATCAGCACATAAGCCCACTGTTGTTTTGCATGCCCGATGAGCAGAAAATGAAATGAATGCTAGACTAAAATAAGTCAGGACTTCCTTTGTGCGTGTAGCCTATGTCTGCAGTTATTTGGAAATCTCTGTCTGAGGATATGATTATCTCAGTAGGCTACAGTATGGTGGTATGGACGATATCATTATATACATTAATATACATTAATCTTTTTGATAAGATTATTATTTTAACTTGCATGAGTTGAATTGGAGATACGCAGGCTCGCTCCCTAGCAACGTCTTTGAGTAAGCAAAGCACTGTAGACCGCGGGAAGGGTTGTTTGTTAACTTCGGGGTTTTGTGAATTTTGAGAGGCTAAAATGTAAATGTTCTATGTTTCACATAGCTGTTCTGTGGAAAAAGATAGATCAGGTATTTGCTTGATTCGAGTTTTATATGTAGGCTAGAAAAATACATAAATAATGTAATATGTTTTTATGTGTGCCTATAGGCCTACACATGGGATAGGCTATTGGACCACAGTCTATTTAACTATTCGAATTTAAATAGCACTAATCAGGAAAACATTTGAAAACGGATTTATTGTAATCCTTAAATTATCATTTGGTGCGTGTTATTGTTTATTCTATTGTTGAGGGACTTCAAAAGAACAGCCCGAGAAAAGTAAACATTTCCTGTGGTTCTTTATCTGGGTTTTTAGGGTGAACAACTACACTGAGATGATTAATAGGTTTCTGAGGAGATGCGTTTTCACAGCGGGATTTCCCCTCCATACAAATCTGTTTGTTTTTGTTATTACTATGGGATAATAAACGGAATTGGAGAATGTGGATTGATTTTAGATTAGCCTACTATTGGAAAGGGCAGCATTGTCAGGATAGATGAAGAAGAGTGATATTACTAAACAAGAGTAGCCTATCTTAAGCTTTTTATTTCTCAACTTTTTTTCTGTAAATATGATGTGTCCTCGAAGAACAGATTTGCATTGAACATGGTAACATGATACTAATAGAAAATAATAATAATAATAATAATAATAATAATAATAATAATAATAATAATAATAATAATAATAATAATAATGGATTTGTAATAAACTTTTTCTAATTTGTTTAAAACTTTTGGTTTTATTGTATTGCCAACCAGTTTTTCGCCTAAATGATTCAGGAAAAACTAGGTTGGTCATGAGATACAAATGCTTATTTTTCACGAACAAATGTAAATTCTAGGAGCCTATACCACGAAACTGTTGTAGCCTATAATTTGAAGTGCTTGTTGAAATTGGTATAGTGTGATTAGAGACGCTGGCTGGCACTTTACACGTTTTAGGTACACGGTTTGAAAACCTGTCAATCAACGTTTGACATTAAACAACACAAATAATGTTCTCCTGTCTTTGGATTACCGGTCATACCTAAGGCGTCTGGTTTGTTTTAGTTCATAAACAGGAAATTAAATAACATGTATTTATTATAATAATAATAATAATAATAATAATAATAATAATAATAATAATAATAATAATTATTATGTCCTATTATTATTTCCTACTATAACACATGTTTTTAATTCAGTTTAATCCAGTGCTGAAGTTACTTTTTATTGACTGCTCCTCCATCAATCAAAGCCTACTTCAAATTAATATTTAAAAATTGAATTCAATATCGCTGGTTTTGTCGTATTTTATTTTTCTGTGCAATTGTAATGTCTTTTGTTTCTTGATATTTTTTTCTGAGGCCACTCTTTTTTTCTATAGGCATTTGAAAATCTATAAATAGATTGAAATGGTAGTCGGTCAGTACTGCAAAAGGCGGTAGGTCGCAGTGAGACGTTATTAAATCGCCACGCCAGAGACGAGCCAACAAAACTCATTTTATCATGTGAATAGGTAGCCCCCAGCGCGTATTCACTATCCCTTTGTTCTGGCTAACTGCGGGAGCAGAGAGGAGAGGGGGGCGCAGGGCACGGAATATGGAGTCAAAGCGCATTGTTTAGGAGGCAGAGCAGTCAACCAGACCAGGCAGCCACATTCTCGCTCTGTCCATAGTTCATTTTTTCAAGATCCATGTGTAGCAAGGCGCACTTATTCTTCAGAAAATGCACAGCAACAGCAACAGGGGCCACTTCGATTTTGTTAAAGTATTTCTCTCCAGTCTCTCCTATCCCCGCACATTTTTTCCTTCCTCAATTCCGCTCCTTGCAAGCACAAAACGTATGCAATTCGGCGCGATCGATAGCTAGTTAGCACAAATCACGGATCTTGACAGTTTCCATT
The DNA here is from genome assembly GCF_964263955.1 of Coregonus lavaretus. NCBI lineage: Eukaryota > Metazoa > Chordata > Actinopteri > Salmoniformes > Salmonidae > Coregonus > Coregonus lavaretus. The sequence goes on along the minus strand of NC_140004.1, from coordinate 23,711,542 downwards.
TGAGTGCTGCAGACGGCAAAGATGAAAAAGGGTTGAGGTGTGTTGCTGGATTTTCAGATTGAATTGGATGGGTTTCAGAGACGCGCAAAATCCTATGCAGTCAATGAAACGCTAAGTTGCAGATAAACATAAATAGGGCCTTATGGTTTTAGTTGCATATATTCAGTAGGCTAGTAAATATTACCCCTATAGGCACAGTCGATTAACAGTTATATTCTCTTGGAAAATGCTGAAGGCCGGAATTCTGAAAGTTATTTTGGAAGATTTCATAGAACACGTGTCAAACTCATTCCATGGAGGGCCGAGTGTCTGCGGGTTTTCGCTCTACCCGTACTTGATTGACAAATTAAGGTCACTAATTAGTAAGGAACTCCCCGCACCTGGTTGTCTAGGTCTTAATTGAAAGGAAAAAAAACAAACACCGCAGACACTCGACCCTTCATGGAATGAGTTTGACACCCCTGTCATAGAACTTTGAACTTGAGCTGTGTAGAAGTGAAATAAAATATTGATGAATGTAGTAATATCTGTGGAAACTATTTATGTTTGTTTCTGATGTCTTGTTGCAAGTCCACCAGCTGGTTAACAGGTGAACACTAATAGTCATTGCCTGAGCCTGGAGTTACAGTGACAGTTTATCAAATCATTTATTTTTATTTTTGAATTGTCTTGTTTGTTATCAAGGTTCTCAGTACAATTCACAAGATAACTTATAGTTAGCCTATATAATAGTAATAATAATAATGTTGTAATGCTAATGATAGCTGGTCTACAATTTAGAAATAACACATTTTTTATCACACAATTTCATCATGTTCCTTTTTATTCCTGTATGATGTGGCTTATCAATAAAAATGTTTTAAGATCACACATTTCGATTGAGTACACAGCACATTTAGCTAAACGCACACATGGTCTGATCATATGGCTATTTTGTATTGAAGTTACATTTGTTTCTGCATTTTGCTAATTTCTCCATGTCACCCTCGGAGTTGATCATATGACACCTTTGTAGGTGTTGTGCACCAGTGGTATTGTGCACCACTAACACCAATTTAGTTTAATATTGTGGCAACCCGCTCTCCTGGTATCTGTCTTCATGCCCCTGTCCTAACCCCCATCACAGTGTCCTGAAGCTGGGGAGGAGGTGGGGGTCTGCGTAGGTCCTGACATCCTGGGAACAGCTTTAATAGTGGGAGTCCTGAGTGATTGTGTTACTTGGGCGCTTTATAGACTGCATTCAGTGTTTTTACTTGAAGTTGAGTTTAACTGCCCAATTGAGACAGGTGGGTTATGGGCCTCTGTTTATTTGGGGAGGGGGATGGTTGCAGTGACATTTGGCAATAGGCCTCCCTGTGTCTATAGCAGGGATACGGGTGGTAGTGGCATGGGGAGGAAAGGAGCTGTGGTGTTTGGGGCTCTGTGACTATAGGTGAGGTCTCAGCCAGTGCAAGAGTTGGGATCACAGAACAGACTGTATTCTCAGATACATTGTTAATGGAGCCAGTGGGTGATGTTTTCAGGCCAGAACTTGGTGTCAGAAGTGCCTCATAGGAATATGGAATTTGATAATGTTGTTGCATTATACAGGTAATTCTATAGCTTCTATGGTTTAACTACCATTACAATAATGTTAAAGAAAAATATGAGATTGAGGATAGATAATGAGAAAGTCCAGCTTGCCTGTTTGGGAGTGTGTTGTGTTGTATTTTCTGTGTTGATGTCTGTTCACCCTGTGTGTCTCAGCTCTCCCTGTATGAGTTCCCAATGTGGTTGTTTAGAGACTGATATGTTTGTCAGTAACTGCCCCCATTGGACCCATCCATAGCGTATCCTGTCTGTGTGATAAGCTACCATTCCGCCAAAGCTATTCACTAAGACATAGTAATGTCTACTGTAGGCATGAGGCCCATATATGGCCTCCATATGCCTGTGGTTGTATATGTGAAGCGAAGGAACTTGGCTGCGTTTTCACCAAAATTATGAGAATACATTTCCCCCTCCTTTTTTTCATCTCCTTTTTTCCATCTCGTCTTCTTATACTCTCTTCCTCTCTCCCTCTCTTCCTCTCTTCCTCTCTGCTCCTTATATTATAGCCAGGACCTGACGGTTTGTTCTGAAAGACCTGCACACTCTTGATAACAAGCAACTTGTCGCCCTAGGAAATGATTCAGTTGATTTTATTTTCTAGAGTTTTTGCTTCAGTTTTGACCACACAGTGAAAGTTGTGTTATTTACGGTGTGTGTTATCACTTTGTACATACTGTGCTAGGATATGTCCTCTGGATTAATACGCTGTCTCATGCAACAGAGTGACTGTTCTAGTGGTGGTGGAATGACTATAAATTAGTGCATGCGCTGGCTTGCTGTTGGCAGGTATAGGAGAGCAGTGGGTAGAGTGGGGACTTTTCCTGCTTAGACACCTTGATTAGGAGGCAATTTAATCCAGTGCAACAGGCGTATTGACATGCCACCTAAAGAGACCTAGGAAGAAAGGAGAATATTCCTATAAGACCACCCCACCTTCCCACCTCTGTTAGTTTATTGAAATCATACTTATCGTATTGACATTTCACTCCGGCGACAACTCGTAAATCACATGAGTAATTTTTATTTCCCTTTTTTCCTTTCTTAAAGCAGAAAATAGATGTGATTGACATTTGGTTGAAGGAAGAGAAAACAGCTTGGGGCGGTCCATGTTCCAGATCCCTCCTTGCAAGTCGTTGCGTATTGACTTCCTTAACAACACACAGCGTAGCGCTGTCTGCACTCTCCCATACTGCAGTAATAACAATCATTATCATTATCATAATCATAGCAATTAGCCCTGGTAATATTGTTATCAAAAGTGCCAATTCATCCTCTGGCACCTTCTGTGAGTTTACTTGGTTATTGACAGATACAGAGAGGCTAGTGAGGATACAGAAGGCAAGTGAGGTGTGTGTGTGTCTGTCTTTTGTGGTCCTCTGTAGCTCAATTGGTAGAGCATGGCGCTTGTAACACCAGGGTAGTGGGTTCGATCCCCGGGAACACCCATACGTAAAAATTTATGCACACATGACTGTAAGTCGCTTTGGATAAAAGCGTCTGCTAAATGGCATATTAAATTATTAAATTAAAATTAAATATTAATATTAAACATATTGTAGCTATAGCCGTAAACGGCGCAAAAGTGCAGACTTTGAGACATGTTACATTGGACCTTTTCACCTTTTTTGGTATAATATGCGTTTATTTTCTTCTGTCTCTTCACAAAGTAATTTCTGTCTTCCTTTGTGAATTGATCCCTAGGGTTGAAAGAATATCACACAATTCCTACACTATCAGCAAGAATCAGTGGGCATTAGGACTGCTTTCACCATGTAAGTGTGTGTGTGTTCTCCCTTACCCCCCATTGACAGTTTCTGGGGCTAAGACAAATATGAGATGCATGCAAATGAGCCTAGCTGCTGGAGGGACCAGAGGTGTATGTGTGTGTGATGAAGACATGGAAACTCGATAGTGTGGGTTTGTCAGCTGTAGACATAATGTTTGATTTATGCAGACTTGGTCACAGGCTTTTGGTTTCAGACCTTTGCTCAGGTGTATGCTGGAATAAACTCTCTCACTTGTAGTGAAATGGAAATAGTTCCTTGTACTCACACTTCTCTAAGTTCCAGCTCTGAGAATTTATCACAGTATGATAAAAGTATCTGACTAGTTATGTCAGGGTTCATCACAACTTATTTTAGCTTTATGTCAGTTTGGCCTGCTTTACGTCAGTTTGGCCTGCTTCAAGTACAACCCCCACTAGTATGTAGTAAATGCACAGTAGACCCCAATACATTTGTAATTATCAGTACTACTGATGACAAGCAGTTTTCCATGAGCTGCTAGCATGTATAATACCGGCCCAGCTGAGTGCAGTAGCAGCATAGTTAAGCTGTGGAGAAGTGTGTAGTCTTCTGTTTTATAGATATTGCAGCTCAGAACAGGACATTTAATGGTTTCTGCTTGTAGTTTTGAGTGTGTAAAATCTAGTTTGAATATTTTGTTTCTTCTAGATGTTACTGTGTATGTGTGTATCCACTGAATGCTGAGGCCTTTGCTTTGCAAGACATTTACCACCAGTGACAGTCAAAGGAGGCGTGTTAAAACATTTCTTTGTGACTGATGTAGAGAGAAAAGGTTGAACAAAGGTGCCAGTCCTTTTGCTAGCTGGACTGACTCTTCAAAATAGCAGCTCATCCGGTGTTTTGTTTTCCCTGGGGAAGAGCGCTGAAATAAAATCAAACTTGTCTGTGTGTGTGTGTGAATATTCCCCTTGGAATGGAAGGCTGAGTTTGTCTGGGAGATGCATGGTATGGGGGGTGGGGGGGTGGGCACCAGAGGCTCCGGTTGGCTGGATGTATGTGACACGTTTCCTAATGTCCAGGGTCTTAATAAGCCAGTGCCCAGAGAGACTGGAAAAGACTAAAACAAGGCATCTACTATTACTGTAGAAAATTATATATTTTTGTAGCTACCAACAATCCCTGTAGAGATGATTTTATCATAGTTTGTGAGAAATGCAAGTTGTCTTTATCAATGAAATAGACTATAATCCTTAACACTCCCTCTGTTCAGCAGAGGTGTACCATGCTAACGCTACTATGCGGTGTGTGTGTGTGGAGGTGTTGTCATGCCGCCAGCAGCAGTTATGTTATTTGGCATACAGGTAGTCGTCAGATGTCTTTAATTCGTATTGAAAAATTGACAAATGAGTTCTGACACCAGAGCTGTTTCTCTTGGGAGAGAGGAGGAGAGACTGATCGAGTGCTAGCGAAAGCGAGAGAGATGGAAAGAAGTTTCCCTTTTTTCTGGGAACATCTTAGGTTTCGACTTGCGAGGTCGAGCAGGATGGTAATGGCTGTCATTTGCCTCACTGTAAAGAGAGAAAGAGAGAAAATAAATCTTAAATTTTCTCCCCAGTTCCATCCTCTGGACTTTCCTCATTTATGTATTTTTTTCAGGTCAGTTTAGATACTTGGATGTTAGAAACAATAGTTCTGATTTTTTAAACAGCACATTTGAGTCTTTTCAACAGTGGAACTGTCATCACTAAATCTTAATACTGTCATTATACTACACAGCACTATGACTTTTAACTCAATAATTATAGAGATTTTGTTTACAGTTTTATCATTGTGTTCTTTTAAACATTGTGTTGTTATCTTGGAAATGGAAAAGGATTGGTTATATTTAATATAAAAAATTATAATTGTGCAACCAGTGCTCATTATTTTGAAGACATTATTATGTAAATTTTCAAGTAAATCTTTATTTTCTTCAATCAAGGGTCAATTAATTAATTAATTAAAGGATTATTATTATTTCAGGCAATTATATTCAGTCATTTGGATTTCAAGTGGTAAACAATTTCTATCACATAAAGACATGAAGAGAAAGTGTAACATTCCTTGAATTGACCACCTAACGTCCCATATTGAGGACTAGCTGAAATATGGATTGTATGTTAAATGTTGTGGCTGAGCAAGTCAGCCCCCTAAACCCCTTCCGATCCCCCTCCTCTCCCAGCCCCTCCCTAGCAGATGCTCCTAATCCCTACATTTCCACTGTTTTCATGAGTGGTAGGGGTTTCCAAATGGGACAAAAATACATAAACAGAGTGTGTAGTGACGGGCTGAAACAAAATAGAGAGCGAGACGTAGATCAATATGTCACCTACTTGGATGACATGGATGACAGGTCCTGGACATGGTTTTGATTTATGCAGGAGGTACTAAATCACTTCCTGTGTTCCCTTTTGTGTCTAGTTTCCTAAGCGCGTCTTGCGGCCTGAGGGGAAGGTGTGTGTGTACGAGGGGATGGCTGAGGGGAGAGAGTGTACTAGAGAAGGGGTGAGGAGGAGCGACCGGGCCAAGGCCTGCCTGGGCAAGTTTTTTTCCTTCTTGTTGCAGGCCAGGGAACAGAGAGGAAATTCAAACCAAAATAACCCCTGTGCCCTTGCTTGAGAAATGTGCCCTGCTCCATATCCACCCTTCTCTGAGGGGAAAAGTCAACCTGTGGCTGTGGGGTGGAGTGGGGGTCGGAGAAGGCCTCCCATGCCATACTCCCTCACCCCAACTACCAACCCCCCAGGCCACCATCAGATACCTGGGTCATACCTCCAGTAGTTCAAGTATTCCTCACACACAAATTCCTGTTGCCACTCACCAACCTAGTTGAAAGCAGATAACTTAATGATTTTGTATATTGTTTTGTGATTGTGATTTAATGTGAAGCCTTATTGCTCTGCTGGTCGGTCTGCTAAGTGCAGTAGCTAGTACCTGAGGCACCGGATCACAGACCCTGCTCTAAGGTACCGTGAGTCTTCAGGAAAAGTGTTAAAGTCCTAAATGACCAACCTTTCAAGTATGCTGTATAGATAACATAAATATTACATCATTTTTCTGTGTTCTTTACCATCACTCCTTAGATTGTCGAAAAAACAGATTTTGTATCTGTGCATTGTGATGTGTGCATTGTGCTCCCGAACTTAGAATCTTCTCCCATGGTGTTAGTTTTTATCATAGAGATCCTATTAAATTACATTAGTATTCTAATTTCTAAATTCTATGGTTGTTATGCTAAAGGAATCTGACCTGAATTCACTCACTGTCATAGGAGCAGCCTCTGGGTGTTTTTATCAGAGAGCGGTGAGGGCTGATTGGGCTGGTTTGTGTTCAGTGAGGCTGAGGTCGAGCCCCGGGGAGCACGGGGTTAAAGGTGAAGTGTCTTCATGGAAGTATAGCTTGGGATCGAATGGGCAGAGGGCTGCCGCATGGGATACTGGGGCCTGGGAAATCAATATGAAGGCTCTGTGAAATTCTCCGGCTCCGAAAGAGAGACCAGCGAACATGAAGACACACATACACACAGTCTAATTTAGCATACACTTTATTTCTAATGCACACACCTGCACAAGGACTTGGCACACAATGTACATTTAGCTAATACTTCATTTTCAAATGCATTTACAACATAATAATTACCATTATCGTCATCAGTTTACATTAATCGTTTAATAAAATGTTTACCTTGACATTTATAGTTAGATTGTGAGAATATTACATTTCTTGTCGTTTAATAAGGATTCCTTCCCAGTGTTGTTTACAGACTTAGAGAACTGATGGCATGACGTGCACTAGATTCAGGCCGTCAGCTCTGCGACATATTGGTGTCAGCCAGACAGAGAAACGGAAACAGAGCAGTGTGGAAAGCGTTGTTCATCTGTGTATATCGTCACGAGCTGTGTCTGTGTGTCTGTTAGACGGCTCTATAAGCCTACGTGGAGGAGTCACACTGTAAATCACACGGAATTACATCACTTTTAGAAAGAGTAGAGGAATAGAGGTGTATAAAAAAAACGGAGCGTTTGAATTGCCATGGTTATCTTTTCTGACTTGTAATATGGTTAGGGATATTTAACTGTATTTGTGGTTCAGCTTAGTTGGTTGTGGTGTTATCGTTTTCTTCTTTATTGTGTGATGATGCTAAACATTCGTTCTCCCACATGAATAGTCTATCATTGAGATATTACTGTGGATATGAACAGTACACTGCATGGCAAAATAATGCGAGTCATTGAACAGCCTTAACAAGGTTTTATTGAAAAAAGATTCCACAGCTTGTAAAATGTCACGGTGATTTGGGATTTAGGCCTGTGTGATGTAGAATTTCACACTGCCGTTTCCACTTTTGAACAAATATGCTGCCGTGGATAATGCTTAACATTTAAGTGTAGCGTGTAGATTTTCCACCAAAATCCCATCTCTTTCGGCTCCCAGGGTATTACCTAGAAATATCCACAGATACACTACGATTGCCTGGCTTACTCCTTAAATGGAGAGCTTTGTATTTTTTCTAAGAAAATGTAAAAGGCCAACATTTTTCAGTTTGTAATAATACAATTTGAGAGGTACAGTGTTTTGATTATTATTTTTTTATTTTTTTTACTTGGAAACTGATGGCAATCACTACATTGTAAATTATTATTTATGTGAAAGTATTTTTTGTGAACAGATATCATTGGTAATGCTAATGTTTTTTATTTTGATAAATAAAGTAACGTGGTCACATGAACTCACATCTGAGCATGGCTCTGGGACAGTGGGAGTGGATGACAGTGTGTCTGTGTATGTATTGAGTATGAGTAAGCTCTGTGGATGCTTTTACTGCGTGTTTACAGTCCTTGTCCTTGCATGTATGAGGCTGGGGGCCATGTCTGTCTGTTTTGGGACCATGCAGACTGTGTGTGTGTGTGTGTGTGTGTGTGTGTGTGTGTGTGTGTGTGTGTGTGTGTGTGTGTGTGTGTGTGTGTGTGTGTGTGTGCGTGCATGTGTGTGGAGCGGCAGCTGAGGGCTGGTGTGGATATGGCAGCAGTGGCGGTGGTTGGCGGTGTGTTTTCTGGCTGTGTTGTCAGATTGCTGTGTGTCAGCAGAGAGCCAGGGGAACGCTTGGCTGCCTATTCAGGCCGGTGTGGACCCTGCTGTGCCCAGCTACCATGGGCTGTCGGCGGGTGCTGGAGGGCACAGTGCTGGGGGTAGGAGGAAGCACGGGGAGAGGGGTTTTGGTCCAGGCTCACTGAGTGTGGGTGTCATCCATGCAGAGGTGTATGGCAGGTCCCTCTGGCAAACGCTGGCCCTTGCCACCGTCACCACTAATCCCCACACCCCACACTCCGTCCCCTCCCCCTCTGCCTTCCTCTCTCCCCCACTGTCGCTCTGCTTAGTCTCCAGAGTCCTTGGGTGATTTGTGGGGAGGAGGAGGGAGAGAGATGCGGGAGCTTGGCTGTGTGACCTTTTACCAAATCCCTCCGCTTTTCCATTCCAGTGGTCGTGGCCCAGACAGGCTGGGGGTCAGGGCTGCCTCACTACCTCCCTGCCTTTCCAGCCCTAGCCTGTCCACCCTGCCTCCTTCCCTTCACTCTGTCCTGCCCTGGCCTTGTTTCTCTGGCTGTGTGTTGTAAACACTGTGTCATAGTTGCTCCAGGGAAGCAAAGGGAGGGAGAAATATATACAGAGAGAGTGAGAGAAACCAAAAAGTATTTAGGAAGAGATAAAAGGAGAGTGTGACACAGAGACTGTTTTGAGGTCAGAGTATTTTTTAGCGTCTTCTCTCTCTTTCTGTTCTGTCACTTTGTTGAGTAGAGAGGTGTTCAGAACAGAGTAGTGGTGGTGTGATGTTCAGGCCCTGTGCCTAGAGCAGAGTGTGTATCATAGTCTCTCCCGTCTCTGACGCCTGTACCTCAGCATGTCTGAGCTATTTAGAGCCTGTCTGTCTCTGCGGCTACGCTCCCACTAAAAGACAAACGTCTTTGTCGTTGCAGTAGTAACAACCTGGGGCTGAGGAACACAGCAGAACGGTGTTTTGAGTGCTAAGGACAGATGGGAATAGCCTGATTTGATTTTTACAGCAGGTATCCACCATGTTCACACACTCTTTTTATTAGAATGCTCAGAGCGTGCTTGGAGGCAGACCCCAAACGCATGATGCAATGCTGTAGTCACCAATGGGGCTTACTGAAACCAGCGATAGTAAGAGTCTGACAACCGCCGCTCTCTTTTCCTTTTTCTTCATCTTCATCTCCACCTCTAACTCCTCTCCCCTCTCTCCTTCCTGCCCCTCCTACTCTCTCAGAATGCTGTGGGTCTATATCATGGCAGATGACGTGTGACGCCGTGCTTTTGCGTATAATTTAGCCTAGCACTTTCTGTCCTCGTCAATCTTCCTCTCGCAAATGTTTTCTTACACGGCGCAAGCGATTTGACTCGGAGGATGGGTTATACATCTCAACCGTCAGCGTTCCCCATGTCCCTCTAGAATCGCACGGCTGATTTTGATACAACCTTCGATAAAACTATTTATGGATTTTCTGGAAGCTTGGTGCTTCCATTTAATATGTGTTTGACACCTTGGTGACGTGGGGTCGATACTGCAGCAGGGTCATTATACCAGTAAATTGGGTCATGCAGAGTTAAAGGTCAGCCTCCTCACAGCCCTCTGACCTCATGACCATAGGTTAGGGAGGAGCGTTCCCCATTTGCACGGGTGACCGGGACTGAATGTGTGTGTGTGTGTCTGTGTGTGTGTGTGTGTTTGTGTGGTCATCACAGGCAAGAAGAAGGTGGGGGATGGGTTTAGAGCATTGTCCTTTTTCAGCCAGCAGGGTGGGAGAGGGAGAAGGAGATGTGTTTTTGAGGTAATTTTACTGCACAGATTTTGAGTGGGATGTGAGAATTATGATCTAATTTATATAAGGGATTTTATGATTAATTCTAGTGTTGACATATTAACCGAATATGTTTATTTTGGTTGCTGATGATTAATTAATGTATCCTTAATGTATCCTTAGTGCTGGCCCACTCACTAACCCTCTCCTCTCTCTGTGTTTGTTTCTCCTGTGCAGATTCAGAGCTGTTTCAGAGTAAGGCTGGAGTAGGGGTCCCGGGGCCCGGAGGGGGCAATGGGGGGAGCCACCTGCAGTGCCTGTCCGTCCACTGCACAGATGAGCTGGGGGACAGTAAGGGCCGAGGGGGGCCCGTCTCCTCCTGGCGCTCCCTGCACTCGGACATCTCCAACCGCTTTGGGACCTTTGTGGCAGCCCTGACCTGAACACAACCGAGAGAGGGGGAGAGAGGGGGAGAGAGAGGGAGAGAGGGGGAGAGAGAGGGATAGGGGGGGGGGGAGAGAGAGAGAGAGAGAGAGAGAGAGAGAGGGGGAGAGAGAGAGAGAGAGAGAGAGAGAGAGAATGACGTAAAGGTATTGATAATGATGCGACTGCATTGGCTCTCGCCTGTTCAGGGAGAGAAGGACATATACAAGCTCATTCACACACACCAACTCACACACACTCTTGGACACAAACACATACACACTCACTCATGCATCGCTGGACTATACAGCTTGGGCTCTATTCAGTGGTGCCCACATCTGGAAAACCTCAAATCAATTATTTTAGTTTTCTGTTGTTTTTGGAAGAAAACAGGAGAAATATCAATGGAGGAAAGGAAAAAACTAAAACAGAAAAAACAGAAAGACAAAATGTCCTTGGCTGTATTGGGATAGCAGTGTTGAATCTCTGTTCAGTTACATTCTTTAGAAATGAAAGTAGTCTCTTAGTATTTGGGAGCTCTGTGATTAAAACCCCATCCTCACCAGCTGTACCCTGTACTTTTACCTCCTAGCCATGGTTCTCTCTGTGGGTTGGAGGTGGTACTACCCACCACACCTGCCCCCAGCCTAGTGTATAGATCACTGAGCCTGGGCTTGGGTATGGCCTCAAGCAGAGCCACCCTGACCCATACTGAACCATTGAGGGACTCTTTGTCAGCCAGAGTTTGGAGGATATGTGTGTGAACCAGACCTTCCTCCCTCCCATGGCTCTCAGGGGTACAGGGGGAGGAGAGCAGCCCTCTCACCAGGACCTCTCCCTCAGGCCTGGGAAGCCCATTGTCACCCAGAGACAGAGGAACCTGATGAGATTTGGGCCCTTTGAGCCACCGTACCTCACAAACTCACAGGCCACCCTCCTGGTCCAATAGAACTGGCCTGGACCCTGAAACAGGGGGAGGAAGAGTGGGAGGGAGATGGAGAGAGAAATAGTTTATTTTTGGTGTGGGTATCTGCAAAAAGGGATTTCTGAATACAAATTCCTCTCTTTCATTTATTTCCTCTTCTATTTAGCTTGGGCTCCAACACAGTTATACAATACAGCCAATGTAAACTGTAGGGGAGGTCAAGGAACCATTTAATAAGGGAATTGAAAAAGGAATATTGGTATTGCACATGTAAAATAAGAGAACATTTGCTGTGTGTTAGGCAATCTTGTAACCTTTAAATAAAGCTTCTGTTGAATTTGAATTCCTGAAACAATAGATGGAGGCCTGTGACGGCATCTTACGAACTGTTTCTTTTTTGTTTTCTTTTTTTAATAATATGTAAAGTGCAGTCGTCTGTTTTCCTGCATATTGTATATATCTGTATATGTTTTATTGAGTAACTAAATAACAATAAATATGACGTTAATGGTGAATTTTATGATTGCTTGTTTCTAATCATGTTGTGCCCTTACATTTGTCTGTCATAATAACAGTCACAATTTATGAATGAAAATAACATTAATACTGTATAATAATAGAATAATGGAAATATCGCTATAGTCTGAAGATATCTCATATATACAGTACCAGTCAAAAGTTTGGACACACCTACTCATTCAAGGGTTTTTCTAATATTTATTTTTTACTATTTTCTACATTGTAGAATAATAGTGAAGACATCAAAACTATGAAATAACACATATGGAATCATGTAGTAACTAAAAAAGTGTTAAACAAATCAAAATATATTTTATATTTGAGATTCTTAAAAATAGCCACCCTTTGCCTTGATGACAGCTTTGCACACTCTTGGCATTCTCTCAACCAGCTTCATGAGGTAGTCACCTGGAATGTATTTCAATTAACAGGTGTGCCTTGTTAAAAGTTAATTTGTGGAATTTCTTTCCTTCTTAATGCGTTTGAGCCAATCAGTTGTGTTGTGACAAGGTAGGGGTGGTATACAGAAGTTATCCCTATTTGGTAAAAGACCAAGTCCATATTATGGCAAGAACAGCTCAAATAAGCAAAGAGAAATGACAGTCCATCATTACTTTAAGACATGAAGGTCAGTAAATCTGGAAAATTTTAAGAACTTTGAAAGTGCAGTCACAAAAACCATCAAGGGCTTTGATGAAACTGGCTCTCATGAGGACCGACACAGGAAAGGAAGACCCAGAGTTACCTCTGCTGCAGAGGATAAGTTCATTAGAGTTACCAGCCTCAGAAATTGCAGCCCAAATAAATGCTTCACAGAGTTCAAGTAACAGACACATCTCAACATCAACTGTTCAGAGGAGACTGCGTGAATCAGGCCTTCATGGTCGAATTGCTGCAAAGAAACCACTACTAAAGGACACCAACAAGAAGAAGAGACTTGCTTGGGCCAAGAAACACGAGCAATGGACATTAGATCGGTGGAAATCTGTCCTTTGGTCTGATGAGTCCCAAATTTGAGATGTCTTTGTGAGATGCGGAGTAGGTGAACGGATGATCTCCGCATGTGTGGTTCACACCGTGGAGGAGGAGGTGTGATGGTGTGGGGGTGCTTTGCTGATGACACTGTCTGTGATTTATTTAGAATTCAAGGCACACTTAACCAGTATGGCTACCATAGCATTCTGCAGCGATACGCCATCCCATCTGGTTTGCGCTTAGTGGGACTATCATTTGTTTTTCAACAGGACAATGACCCAACACATCTCCAGGCTGTGTAAGGGCTATTTGACCAAGAAGGAGCGTGATGGAGTGCTGCATCAGATGACCTGGTCTCCACAATCACCCGACCTCAACCCAATTGAGATGGTTTGGGATGAGTTTGACCGCAGAGTGAAGGAAAAGCAGTCAACAAGTGCTCAGCATATGTGGGAACTCCTTCAAGACTGTTGGAAAACCATTCCAGGTGAAGCTGGTTGAGAGAATGCCAAGAGTGTGCAAAGCTGTCATCAAGGCAAAGGGTGGATACTTTGAAGAATCTCAAATATAAAATATATTTTGATTTGTTTAACACTTTCATGATTGCATATGTGTTATTTCATAGTTTTGATGTCTTCACTATTATTCTACAATGTAGAAAATAGTAAAAAGAAAGAAAAACCCTTGAATGAGTAGGTGTGTCCAAACCTTTGACTGGTACTGTATATCACAGAAATATTCATTGTGACAAGTTTGTCTGGGGAGGTTGTGGACTCTGTAGTCTAAATCAGCAGCATAAAACAACACAAAGTAAACTGGCATAAGGATATTATATAGTATAGTAGTATATAATAGTGTCTTTCTCTCTCTCCTCTCAGCATTTTCTATAGGCCTACCTCATTGCCTGTCTCCCCCTCCCTCTTTTTCTTCTCTGCCCCCATCTGCTTCTCTCTCTCTCTCTCTCTCTCACTCTCTCACTCTCCCCCCCCCCCCCCCCCCCCCCAGCCCTCTCTCACTCACCTGCTCTTTATGGGCCATCTGCATGGATGGTTAATGGTAATCAATAGCTCCCCAGTGTGCCAGCTCTGAGGTGGAGACGTCAATGCTGTCTAACAGGACTAGTGATCAGCCTGCATCACCGCCATCGACACACACGCACACACACACACACACACACACACACACTCACACACACAAACAATGTATCGGCCTTATACAGCTTATGTACTTGGAATAATGCACTCGTACACCAACACACTCCCTGCATGCAGCCCAAAAATATGTGTGAATGTGAACTGTGCTCTAATGTATACGCACACACACACTCACTCACACACACACACACTCACGCACGCACGCACACACACACACACACACACACACACACACACACACACACACACACACACACATAGATGGATGTGGAGATATTGATCAGTGTTTGGGTGAGAGTGCCATTTAATGCATTCATGTGTTATTGTGCATGCGGCTTATGTATTATTTTTAGCAGTGTCAATCCACATTGCGTGTCCCAATACAGCCCAAGGCTTATTAAAACTTGTTATGGTATTTTTTGGACTAGTATAAAATAGGGTTCAACTCAACCTTGAGTGTCTTCAGAGGTGTGTGTCTTTAAGATAAGGATCGCCCGTCAGCTCTTGATGATACTGGTATTTGGCAGTATTGTTGACGCCTGACGCTTGATAAGTCCAACCCTATTCGTCAGGGTTGGGTGACTGCTTACAGAATACACAGCATTTCAAGTGCTTCTCTATTTTTGACTAAACCTTGAACAATGCTTTTATGCTTTGTGTTGCTTCATGCCAAGATGCCAGATTTTCTGGCATCTGTCTGTGTGTGCCAGCCAGCAGACCTGTTTCATACCTGTCTCACCTTACTGTACCTGTCTGTCTGGTTTACCTGTCTCTCCTTACTGTACCAGTCTGTCTGGTTTACCTGTCTCACCTTACTGTACCAGTCTGTCTGGTTTACCTGTCTCACCTTACTGTACCAGTCTGTCTGGTTTACCTGTCTCTCCTTACTGTACCTGTCTGTCTGGTTTACCTGTCTCTCCTTACTGTACCAGTCTGTCTGGTTTACCTGTCTCTCCTTACTGTACCAGTCTGTCTGGTTTACCTGTCTCTCCTTACTGTACCAGTCTGTCTGGTTTACCTGTCTCACCTTACTGTACCAGTCTGTCTGGTTTACCTGTCTCACCTTACTGTACCTGTCTGTCTGGTTTACCTGTCTCTCCTTACTGTACCAGTCTGTCTGGTTTACCTGTCTCTCCTTATTGTACCTGTCTGTCTGGTTTACCTGTCTCACCCTACTGTACCTGTCTGCCTTGTTTACCTGTCTCACCTTGCTGTACCTGTCTGTCTGGTTTACCTGTCTCTCCTGACTGTACCTGTCTGTCTGGTTTACCTGTCTCTCCTGACTGTACCTGTCTGTCTGATTTACCTGTCTCTCCTGACTGTACCTGTCTGTCTGGTTTACCTGTCTCTCCTGAATGTACCTGTCTGTCTGATTTACCTGTCTCTCCTGACTGTACCTGTCTGTCTGGTTTACCTGTCTCACCTTGCTGTACCTGTCTGTCTGGTTTACCTGTCTCTCCTGACTGTACCTGTCTGTACTGGTTTACCTGTCTCTCCTGAATGTACCTGTCTGTCTGGTTTACCTGTCTCTCCTTACTTAACCTATCTGTCTGGTTTACCTGTCTCTCCTGACTGTACCTGTCTGTCTGGTTTACCTGTCTCTCCTGTCCTCGGGTGGCAGTACAAGAGAAGGTCACTGCCCAGGCCATCCCTCCAGGAGAAGGTCTATACAAAGACAATATAAAGATTGGCAGAAAATGATTCTCCAATAGAAATCCCGATCACACTTGTAGGCGACGTTGGCTAGCTAAGCTCATGCGCAGAAACACGTAATCGGGTCTAACGGTCGTCTCGTGCCTAACTGTGCATGTGCAGGCCGTCAAATCAAAGGCACTCCTTCGATATAAAGTTGTTTTTGACTAAAATGAAAACGTGTCAGTGAGGTTGGAGTAATAACATGTTCAACTACTTAAGACATTGTCTCAAGTCTAGGTTGTGCCTTTAGATTTCGAGAAAATTAACAACTAAGGAATAATTTTTCACTTCTCTCATTAACCCCAAACCCCAAACCCCGGCCTGGTCTGCTTGGTCTGTTTCGCAAGCATTCCCGGAAGTCTTGCAATGTTGTGCCTCTGGGGTTTAGAAACTCTGTGGTCTATCGTTGTGATCGCCCCTAAATGCCAAGGCTAATGTTACGACACATTTCATGGCTCCACTCAGATGAAGGTAAGATCTCATGAAATTAAACACAAACTGCAGTACATTATATATAACCAGCTGATGGTAGATGAGGGAAACACAGCAGCCCAGAACATGCCTCATGTCTCAATGACGTTAGCCCAGTGGGACACTGTGGGAGAGTGGCTTGGGATATTGGCTGATGTCAAGATGTATGGGTTTCCTTCAATGGTCTGGCTGCGAAGCGGCCATCTTGGGAGGGAGAGAATGCTGTGTGGTAGCCTGAGAACTCCTGTGTTTCCCAGCCAACACGCATCTAAAGAATAAAAATTTCAGACCATCCATGAAGACCATCCATGAAGCCAAGGGGCCATGGCCACAGACCAGAGCCCAGCCAAACACTCTCCTCTCAGGCAGCTCTCCATGCACTCCTATAAATACATCTTATTTGTTTAGAGGCTATATGCATCTTTGGGAAAATACCACTGTGTTGACATAAGTTCACCCTCCCTGGCCCCCCTCTCCCTCTCCTCTCTCTTCTCCCAACTTTTGAACCTTCCAGTGCCTGACAAATGCTTGACCACTGAGGAAAGAGAAATCGAGAGAGAGAAAGAGAGAGAGGGAGCAGGAGAGAGGATGTACATGGATAAAAATTAGATTGACCAAGGTAGAGGGAGAGAGGGAGAGAGAGAAAAATGGAGGGAGATTGAGAGGACGAGAAAGAGTCGTCCTCTCAGAGGCCTCCACTGTCTTTACGCCACTATGGCATCCACCAGAGTACTCACATACACTGGGGCTCTAAAGGGCCTTTGTCCTGTAAAGATGGGGTTTGGCTGATTTGGGGCGCTTGTGGATTGGGGGGTGGGCTGGGGCTTGGCGTCGTACATTTGGCTCCCACATCTCCATCATTGGAATGGCACACTAGTGGGGGTTTTTGCAGAGGGATTTGCAGGAGGGAAGGTCGAGGGGCGAGGGGGCTCTGGTTTTTCGGGAGAGAGGTTTGGATATCTTCCAAGCAGTGCCTTTTTGCTTTCAAGAAAGCTCCACTTGTGTAAATGTGCTCTTTGTCCCTTGGTCTATTGTTTGAACAGCATTGTGGACTTTCTGTGGGAGGCACACAGGGGCCTGGGGGGCCAGAGAGGGAAGGAGGGGGGCACAGCCTTGAATGGCTTGACTGAGGAAGATGGGCTTTTGGAGGGACCAAGGTACGGCACTGGAATGTCCTGATCGCCATACACGCATGCACACACGCGCACGCACACACAAAACAGGGATGAAGAGTTGGGGTCAGGGCAGGACCTGGCCATTCTGCCACCCGAGGCTAGACAAAAAATTGCTGCCCCCAATAGAATAGTCCCAGTAAGCAAAATGACGTTGAAAAGACGTTGAAAATACATATTTTTCCAGACGTTAAAGTTAGGTTCAATTTAGGTTCTGATTAAAGGTGAAAATAAGTATTTTCCAGACATTGAAAATACATATTTTCTGGACGTTGAAATCAGGTTAATTTTCGGTTCTGAATTAAAGTTGAAAAGACATCATTTATAGACATATATGTTTGGGCCAAATCAATGCTGGCCCAGACCGGATAAAATCGGAACTAAACATACACGTCTGCAAAAAAATATGTTCAAAAGGCGTCATCTTCGGTCCATGCTTACTGAAGTATAGCCTACAGTGTCACCTGAAATTGAATTTTAGGAATGCCCAACTATGTGGTAGGCACAGGAGGTTGGTGGCACCTTAATTGGGGAGAACGGGCTCATGGTACTGGCTGGAGTGGAATCAGTGGAATGGTATCAAATACATCAAACACATGGTTTACATGTGTTTGATGCCATTCCATTTTCTCCGTTCCAGCCATTATTATGAGCCATCCTCCCCTCAGCAGCCTCCACTGGTGGCCATTTGTAAAACACCAAAAAAGACATCCGGTCCGGACAGGACCACAAGAAGACGTCCAAAAGACGTTGGGGTCGGTTCGTGCTTACTGGGGAGTAGTCTACCATGTCGGCCTGCAATGGAATTTTATGAATGCCCATCCATGTGGTAGGCCCACCGTTTGTAAAACAGGCCGTTGCATTGGCTTAATAAGTCCTGATTCCTGTGACTAATCAATTTGGCTATTTAAGCTCTGAATATTAGCTACCCAACTTTATTTGGAAGAGTTATCCTGAGCCTATTTGCAATGCGTTAACACAGCGAGCTATGATAAGCTCTTAAAAAATTTATGGACACAAACTTGAAACCACTGATCATGACAATTTAGCTCACTAGATGAATATCCTGGACAGCAGTTGTGAGTAGCCTGATTGTCCATTCCATATTGTCCATTTTACTTTGACCTGACCTGTTTTTAAGATATGTTGTTTGTTAACATGTCAGCGGCGCATTTTTTATTTGATTGGGCGCCATTTAGGTTAGGCTAATTGATCGGAGAAACCGGCATGATGTAAAAAGTTTCAGTCACATTACATTGTCATATATTTTATCTCCAGCCTGTAGGCTACAGAAAAGGCCACATACTATTTCTACCATATGCTATATCTGCTACGTGATTTATGTAAGATTCTTTTTTTGACGGAATGTTGGTGGAGTGCCGCAGCGATGCGTCTCTCCAACAGCACCCTGGAGAGGCGCACTGGGAATGGACAAGATATATATTTTGCGTCCCTGCCTTTGACAAGATGGGCACTGCTTATTACAGGGTGGCATCAGCGCTCACCTAACACACAATGTCATCTCAGATCCAAAAGAAATAGACAAGTAAAAGTGCAGCAGCAGAGAACATTGAGGCAGAAGATTGAAAGTACAAAATTCCCATTACCTCAGGCCAGAATTCCAGACTTTATCAGCTAGTAACAGATGACAGGAGCCCAGCGCTCTGAGGAGTGTTTTCCGCTGTGGTCTTCACCTCCTATGGTTGGGATGAGGGAGCTGGCTGCCTGGATCCCCCTATAAAGGGGATTCATGACGGAGCTCAGTGTCTGGATCATTCCTCTAAAGCTACGATCACGAATATCCTACCAACGGGACATTAAAAACTGTAACATCTTATGTTTCACTGAGTCGTGGCTGAACGACGACATGGATAACATACAGCTGGCAGGGTTTACGCTGCATCGGCAAGATAGAACAGCTGCCTCCGGTAAGACAAGGGGTGGCGGTCTGTGTATATTTGTAAACAAAAGCTGGTGCACGGAATCTAATATTAAGGAAGTCTCTAGGTTTTGCTCGCCTGAGGTAGAGTATCTCATGATAAGCTGTAGACCACACTATTTACCAAGAGAGTTTTCATCTATATTTTTTGTAGCTGTCTATTTACCACCACAAACCGGTGCTGGCACTAAGATTGCACTCAATGAGCAGTATAAGGCCATAAGCAAACAGGAAAACGCTCATCCAGAGGTGGCGCTCCTAGTGGCCGGGGACTGTAATGCAGGGAAACTTAAATCCATTTTACCTCATTTCTACCAGCATGTTAAATGTGCAACCAGAGGAAAACAAACTCTAGACCACCTTTACTCCACACACAGAGAAGCGTACAAAGCTCTCCCTCACCCTCCATTTGGCAAATCTGACCATAATTCTATCCTCCTGATTCCTGATTACAAGCAAAGACTAAAGCACCAGTGACTTGGTCAATAAAGAAGTGGTCAGATGACGCAGATGCTAAGCTACAGGACTGTTTTGCGAGCACAGACTGGAATATGTTCTGGGATTCTTCAGATGGCATTGAGAAGTACACCACATCAGTAACTGGCTTCATCAATAAGTGCATCGATGACGTCGTCACCACAGTGACCATACAAACAGTGAGGGAAAAAAGTATTTGATCCCCTGCTGATTTTGTACGTTTGCCCACTGACAAAGAAATGATCAGTCTATAATTTTAATGGTAGGTTTATTTGAACAGTGAGAGACAGAATAACAACAAAAAAATCCAGAGAAACGCATGTCAAAAATGTTATAAATTGATTTGCATTTTAATGAGGGAAATAAGTATTTGACCCCTCTCAATCAGAAAGATTTCTGGCTCCCCGGTGTCTTTTATACAGGTAATGAGCTGAGATTAGGAGCACACTTTTAAAGGGAGTGCTCCTAATCTCAGCTTGTTACCTGTATAAAAGACACCTGTCCACAGAAGCAATCAATCAATCAGATTCCAAACTCTCCACCATGGCCAAGACCAAAGAGGTCTCCAAGGATGTCAGGGACAAGATTGTAGACCTACACAAGGCTGGAATGGGCTACAAGACCATCGCCAAGCAGCTTGGTGAGAAGGTGACAACAGTTGGTGTGATTATTCGCAAATGGAAGAAACACAAAATAACTGTCAATCTCCCTTGGCCTTGGGCTCCATGCAAGATCTCACCTCGTGGAGTTGCAATGATCATGAGAACGGTGAAGAATCAGCCCAGAACTACACGGGAGGATCTTGTCAATGATCTCAAGGCAGCTGGGACCATAGTCACCAAGAAAACAACTGGTAACACACTACGCCGTAAAGGACTGAAATCATGCAGCGCCCACAAGGTCCCCCTGCTCAAGAAAGCACATATACAGGCCCGTCTGAAGTTTGCCAATGTACATCTGAATGATTCAGAGGAGAACTGCGTGAAAGTGTTGTGGTCAGATGAGACCAAAATGGAGCTCTTTGGCATCAACTCAACTCGCTGTGTTTGGAGGAGGAGGAATGCTGCCTATGACTCCAAGAACACCATCCCCACCGTCAAACATGTAGGTGGAATAATGATGCTTTGGTGGTCAAAAGGTCAAAAGAAACACGCAGAATTTGCATGTAAGGGTAATTTATGCAACGTTTTTTGAGAGGGAGTGTATAGTGTGGTTAGTTGATGTTAGGAGAGAGCCGATGAAGGCACTAAGGTACTCAGGTGTAGCAATGTTGTTATCACAGCCTTTGAGCTCAGAGCACAGTGACCACTTATTTGGTCATTTAGGACACCCCTACCACAGAGCTTCTAAACCCAGATGCGCAACATTGCGAGATTTCCGGGAATGCTTGTGAATCAGACCAAGCAGACCAGGCCGCGGTTTGGAGTTTGAGAAGTCAATGAGAGAAGTGAAGAATTCTTCCTTAGTTGATAATTTTCTCGAAATTTAAAGGCACAACCTAGATTCCAGCCAATGTCTTAAGTAGTTGAACGTTATTACTCCAACCTTGTGAAAGTGACAAACTGACATGTTTTAATTTGAGTCAAAAACAACTTTATATCGAAGGAGTGCCTTTAATTTGATGGCCTGCACATGTGCAGTTCAGCTCGAGACGACCGTTATACCCAATGTCGTGTTCCTGCGCATGAGCTTAGCTAGCCAACGTCGCCATGACATCGCCTACAAGTGTGATTGGGGATTTCTATTGGAGAAGCAGTTTCTGCCTATCTTCATACTGAACTGTCTTTGCCCTTACCGTATGTGTTTTTACATTTCTCTCTTCATATGTTACTCTTTTTCCTCTAGCTATACCCTTTCTCTCCCTGCCTAAGCTCTCTGCCTTCGCAGAGGGACCAACATAGATAGATGGTAGTCAAGTGTGTAAGGTCTGATTCCTCTGCTGTGTCCTCTGTCTAACTGTGGTTGTATGATGATATCCTATGTGATCTCTCCTCTAGCTGAACCCTCTACCACAGCACACAGGGTACCAGGGGAAGGTGATTGAGCATTGCACCACGTGTGCCTGTGTCAGGGGGACGTGTGCCTGTGTCAGGGACCACAATTAGTGGGGCGTGTCCCCTACCATTAATCACTGCACTGGCGCTGCCACCACCTCAGCCCCTCGCCTCCGAGCTGGCTCAGGACCCCACTCATACACTCAGACAGCACCCACACACCAATAGTCTGCTCAAACCAATCACCAACTTACTAACTTAGCACAGTCTAAAACACTCTAACTTTAAGAAACGTACCATAATTACCATCATTCTATTGGTTTATGCTTAGCTTTCATCTTGATTATCTACCTTCTAATGGTCAAGGCTAAATCATTGACGGTACAAATGTGTGTGTAGTCTTCAGATTTCTGGCCAGTGCCAGTAGATGTTATGGTGAAATACTAGCTGAATCCTAACTCAAACAACAAAGCTTCAGTGTGAACTTCTCATTCACTCTGAGTATTCGAATCAATAATGGAGCAGGATGGTAAATATTTGTTGTCAGGTGATCACACATCAATGGAACTAATCAATAGATTATGAGAAAGAATGAGACCGGGCTGCATGCTTGCTGTTTGCTTACCCTTTTCGTCAGGTAGAGAGAGAGAGAGAGGTTTGATGGAGTGAAATCTGGATTCTTGACTGACTAGGACTCA
This sequence comes from Coregonus lavaretus, assembly GCF_964263955.1. Classification (NCBI taxonomy): domain Eukaryota; kingdom Metazoa; phylum Chordata; class Actinopteri; order Salmoniformes; family Salmonidae; genus Coregonus; species Coregonus lavaretus. The sequence goes on along the minus strand of NC_140004.1, from coordinate 23,688,908 downwards.
AGGTGTTCCCTGGGGAAGGGTCTCTTTCTTTGGAAGTATGGATGGAGGGAGAGCGGGGATGGACGGGGTTCTGCGCCCTTCCTGTGAAAATTCAACACTTTGTAGGTTTAGAGAGGGATTCTGTCTTCCTGTCCATACACACACACACACACACACACACACACACACACACACACACACACACACACACACAACACAACACACACACAACACACACACACACACACACACCTTCAAGTAGGTTTCAGTTTTGCTAGGGTGTTGTGGACAGGGATGGTGGATGGGTGTAAGCATCTGCCTCTGATTCCAAAGGTTGCAAGTTTGAATCCAGCAATAGAAAGTTATTTTTGTTTTAAGCCTATCCCAAACCTTAAAGGAAAGGTTCAGTAATTCAGTAATCAGTAATTTTGAATGTTATATATTTTTTGTGCATCTCTGAGTGATGTTCTATTGATTCCCTGGGTCATTTCATGTTTTCATGTGTGTCTGAGTTTCTGGCGTTCAAGCAGGCAGAAATCCAGCCGGTATGTGATAAAGTCGCTCTCACTACGCTGGAAGTTAATAGGAATATGACTTTTAGATCGCGAAAACGTCTATCATACATGTCAGATTTCAATACTGACCGATGTCATAACTTGGGAGGATGTCTTCTCTCAAATGAGTCATTGATCATATTTTTGCGATATTCCTACCTCGAGAAATTTGTAATTTAGGGTCTAGCCCATTTTTCCTATTTGTCTTCCTCTTTAGTCCAGGGTGAAGGAATGTATAACACCCCAGCCAGCAGACTGTCAACCAATCGCATTCACATTGTCATGCTGCGTCACACAGTTGCTAAGATAATCATCACGCAATCCCTTCTCAAAGTCAGTGTATATGGCGAGAAACGTGCCTATTTTTCTCGAAAGTACAGTACGTAATGCCATGATTCCAAAGCTATATGATATTACAACAGTGGAGGCTCCTCAGAGGAGGAAGGGGAGGACCATCCTCCTCAGTGAATTTCATAAAAATAGTGAAACGTTAAAAAAGTTATCCTTTTAGATAAAACTATACAAAATATATTCACGTCACCAAATAATTGATTAAAACACACTGTTTTGCAATGAAGGTCAGCTAGCTTCCGTCTTCCTCAGGATACACTGACTTCAATACAAAACCTAGGAGGCTCATGGTTCACACCCCCTTCCATAGACTTACACAGTAATTATGACAACTTCCAGAGGACATCCTCCAACCTATCAGAGCTCTTGCAGCATGAACTGACATGTTGTCCACCCAATCAAAGGATCAGAGAATGAATCTAGTACTGAATGCATAAACTACAGCTAGCTAGCAGTGCAGTGCAGTGCATACAATGTGGTGAGTAGTTGACTCAAATATAGAGAAAGAGTTGAACAGTTTTGAACAAATTAATTTTTTCAAAAATGAAGTGGGAGAGAGAGAGAGAGAGAGAGATTTTGTCATTTTTTTCCACTTTCACTTTTACTTACTTAGCTAGCAAATGCAGCTAGCTAGTTTAGCCTACTCAAACACCCGGCTCAAACAGAGGGATGCTATGTTATCTAGCTGGCTATGACTATCCAACACTGGAACTCTTCCAAGTCAAGGTAAGCTTTTGGTTTTACTAATTTATTGCCACCGGGGCCCGCCGGTGTAACTGCTAAACTGCATACTGACTGTACACTGTACTGCATGATTGTAGCGGGTTTACTAACACGTTAGTTCTATTAGCTATGTTGACTATGACATTACTTGAGCTAATATGGTGACAACGATGTAGGCTGTGTGTAGTGGTTATGATATGAAGGCTTGGCTTGGAAAGTTTTTTTTGCCTGGTCACAGACAGCTGATGTGTTGTGCATTGAAGTCGACAAGCAAAGGGAAAAGGTGTTTGTATGTGGCTATGAAGGTGAACTGTTTGTGTGTGATCAGGGGTGTATTCATTCTGCCGTTTTTTAAACAGAAGCAAACAGAACAAAACGGGGATAAACATACCTGAATTTGTCCAATAGAAACATTGTTTTCCAGCTTTTGGACTAATGATGACCCTAGATCAGCTAGATGCAGGCAACAGTGTGCAAGGCGGTATTGAATGTCTCACTGTCTGTTACCTCAAATCTTTCTCTCGACCTGTGTGCACCTACGTTGTAAACTTTCATTCATAGGCTAGGTTGTAGCAACCTTATGATGGGTATAGAGAATATTTGAGTATCATGTAGTAACCTAAACCTATCGATGTTACATTGAACTGGGTGAATGGAATATGAATGACAGCCATCTAATATGCTGTAATAGAAATAAGGCCATGCTCATAAAATAATTAGCGTCCTACCTCATCTTAAACGGCACCGACCGCCACTGTATTACAAATAGCAAGTTAATTATCTAACATCTCGGAAAAGATTTGCAATGTTGTACTTCTTGTTGATGAAATTCGTGCTAATGTTGGGTTTTTGAGCTAGTGCCCAATAGACTCCCAATCACTCCCTCAGGGAGAGCACTCCTTGTCCCAGAATCACCCAGAATGCACCCGCGCAGCCTATTGACGTAGTATGGGCAACGTTTCCCAGCTACTCAAAAGTACATCTGCCGTTGCGAATGTCAGACTCCACTCTGTGAGGCACATCGTTCTGCAGGTTGAACATGGTGGGATTGTAGACTCCTAAATTGATTTTACAGCTAACTAGCTGATACTGTCTTTGGTATTATTATGTGTAGCTACATTTACTTGCTAGCTAGCTACCTAGCTAGCCAGCGAGCCCATAGAGAGAGCATTGGATTGTGGATTTTGTAGTCGACCTGAGCTGCAACAGATTTCCACAACGATTTTCCATGTTGCTACAAACCTTATTGTAATGACAAAATGAAACATTTGTTCACAAAAAATATTGTTCTCACATATTAGTGTTATTTAACACTGTAAATTAAAGGAATGAGTGGTTTTGGGTGGATTTTTCCTTTAACACTTACCTTAAACCAGCGGTTCCCAAACTAGGGGTCACGAACCCATGTGGGGTCGCCTGATATGAAAATTGTAATGTGGTTAACCTAAAAAATCTAAATGAAGATTTTTCAAATCTAAAATTTCAACCAGAGAGTGCCCTTAGATCATGGGAAAAGGCTGCACTTGAACGTTACACTTAAATCATTTAGATCATGGGAAAAGGCTGCACTTGAACATTGCACTTGAATCATTCCCATGGTAAATGGCTAGGCCCGCTACGCTATGAAACCACACACTATTGCAGAGACTTTGATATTACCGGCCGCAATTGAGCTTATGCTCTCCAAATGGACGTTAGCTGTGAGGGCTGAGATGCCCATGCATTGACTTTTGTCCACTGTACATGTTGGGGGATGCTATTCATGAGGGCATATTGTTCTGGCTCATGATTCCCGAGCATGAAACGGCACAGGTGATGTTCAGTGTGCTGCGTGGCGATATTGACAAAAAACTGAATCCATGGATCGAATGGTGGGCTTTTGCACAGATGGGGCTCCATCTATAGCGGTATGGCGGGCAGGCTTCTGCACTCTAGTTATGAATGTGTCTCCCTCTGCCATATGAATGCATTGTATGACACACCGAGAGCAACTGGTGGGAAAAGAGCTGAGCACAGAACTTGGAGATATACTGCAGCAGGTAACTTCGATCGTAAACTACATCAAACCACATCTACTGCACGCACACCTGTTCGCAAAACTATGTGGAGATATGGGATCAGAGCATGACAATGTTCTATTTCACACTGAGGCGTGGTGGTTATTGAGGGGGAGTGTTGGAAAGATTTCTTCGCATTGAGAGAGGAACTATTTTCATTCACAATGGATGTAATAAAAAACAGACTTGGTTGACTCTGTGTAATGAAATGAAAATGTCTCCTTGCCTATGTAACAGACATATTTGGCTAACTGAACACAAGCATGCAGGGGAAAGACAAAAACATTCAACAGATGAGGGACCGAATCAGTGGATTCAGAGGAAATAATTATTATTGAAGAGAGAGTCTTTCAAATGCTAACCATGCCACCTTCTCTCGGCTGTGCGTGTTTCTAACAGAAAACCGCATCAGTAAGTGTCCCACAAGAGTGATGACTGCTCACCTCCAACAATTGGAAGAGCACTTTGGACCTACTTCCCAATCCATTTGACTGTGATCCTGGCTCAGTTGACATGCCAGTAAGTGAAATCGAACAGCTGATCGAGCTGTCATGTGATCGAATGCTGCCGACAATGCATTCACGGGTCACTAAGGAGGAGTTTTGGTTCCTGACTCAAAGGGAATACCCTGCCGTCTCCCTCTGAGCATTATGCCACGTTCAAAACAACTGGGAACTCAGGAACTGGAAATTTGGAAATCTCTGACTTCCTACTTCAGTGCGTTCCAGAAAACTGGGAACTCTAAAAAAACAAGCCCCAGTCATCCAACTCGGAATTCCAACTCGGGAACTCCGACTTTCCAACCTGAAGATCACTGAC